>NC_069501.1:925226099-925418599 GCF_027579735.1 Bombina bombina | reverse complement strand
GGGGCATGGGCAGCTGTCCTGGAAGTATACGGCTGGTGGGCATGGAAGAAGTCCCAGCTATCACAGAGGAGGTTAATAAGCATCAGGCAGTATTTCACAGATGGCATTGGACAAGTGCAGGAGGGTTGAAGAGGTAAAAGGTCAACTGGAGCAGCACGTTGCGGATGGTGGGAGATTGGGGTATTTTCAGGGGGCCCTTGTTGCGGGCTATTTGGAAGAGCTGGGTTTGCAGTGGATGGTGGTTAGAAAGATCAAGGGAGTTTCATTTAGGGTTTTGGGGTTTTTGTTGGGAGCATCCTGTTTGGTCCGGTTCGTTAGTTGTTTTTAAAAAAAAAAAAAAAAAAGGTTTCCTGGGGCATAGTGCTTCTATACTGGTTGTTGCCTTGTACGCAAGAGGTTTGTAGTTCGAATCCAGCGGTGCCGCTGGGTCCCTTTTAGCCCCCCCCCTCTTTTAAACTCTAGTGGCTCGGGTTAGTAGGCGTTTGGTTGTTGTGTCGTGGGTTCCTGTGCCAGTGTTGTAGCATATGGGTTAGCTTATCTATCGTTCAAGCAGAAGGTTTGGGATTTGATCCCAGCTACTGCTACTTTCTCCTGGAATGGGGCACTCTAAATTTGTGATATAGAGGTGTGTTTTGCTGAGGTAGGGTTATAGCTGCTGTGTGTATATGGCCCTTAGTGGGTGTAGGTGGGCTTTGCGTTTATGATTGGGTTCAGATTGTGTGGACTGCAGGTATAGCCGTCCAGCCTTTTCATCTCATGTCAGAACCTTTATGGTAGAGCTCCTCATTAGGTCACTGTCCCATGGTAATTCAAGTAGTTAAAAAAAAAAAAAAAAAAAAAGAATAATTATATATATATATGTATATAGTAATCATATAGTATCAGTTGGTTAGATAGCTCAGCATGCTAAGGCATTGCTGGCGGTGCTCTCTAGCTACCCAAGGGTTGCAGGTTTGATCACCGGCGAGGTCCTCTCAGCCTTGCATCCTTCCGAGGTTGATAAAATGAGAAGCACCTCGAGACCCTTATGGGTGATTAGCTTCGCTTTCCAAGTACCCTATACATAAGTACAGTTGTGGATTCTCTAGCGGTAAGCACAATTGTTTCTTGATTTCCTCAGTTATCTAAGTTGGGCCTGGGCTTGTTGCCTTAGTTAAAGGAACAGTACCCGGTAAAATTGTTTTCCATATATGTATTTTAAATTTCTTGTTATATCACCTGCAGAGTCTAAAATATTTGAGAAATTGCATTTTCGGATTTATTTGTGTATCTGAAGTAGCTGGTTTTGTGCTTTGAAACCACATCCTATTACAATGGGTTGAGCTTCAGGTAATATCAGATTCCTTTATGTTATCACTTTCATATACACAGACTTGCTTCCTTATCTTATATTTGTCTGGAACACCAAAGCTCAATACATAGGGAGAACAATGGAAAATTATCATTTTATTACTTAACTATCATGCCCCCACTGAGGGTGTAATCTCTTCTGCTGTCTGTGTTTTCTTAGGCTCGTCAATAGCGTATTCGCCAGTATCAAAACTTTCTGGATAGGTCGGGAAACCACAAGCTAAATCAGCTATTTCAAATGCTGAAATAGGAGTAAAGGAGCTACTTGCAACCAATTTAATACACCCTAGCAGGTAAAAAGGATCATTGGGAATAATTTAAAGGGGAGAAAGTTTTTGGGTGAACTGTCCCTTTAATGGTATTTGTGCCATGATTATCCGACCCCTTCAGTTGAGGGTTGGAGTATCAATTGTGTGGGTGGGTTAGGCAATTGTGGAGCCCCCCCCCCCCCTCATTCCATGGTTTCTTATTGTTTCCTTCCAGATTCTCCTGGGTTTTTAAAAAAAAAAAAAATTGGGGGGGGGGGGGGGAGTGCGTGGGCTTCCCGATGCCAGTTGCATGTGGTCCGGTGTTTTTATTTGTATTTGGTGTTTATATGTGTATATAGGTTGTCATATGTAGATTTGTATATAGGTTCATGGGTGTGGGACAGTCTCCTGGTTATATATGTCCTTATGTGTTGGTAGTTCTGATGTTGTGGCTTGGTGGGCTTCTGCTTCCATTGTAGAAGGAGGTTCGCGTGTCTTATTTTCTAGGGTTCTTTGGTGGAATCTGGCATCGTCAGGGTTTATGATGTTCTAGGTGCCTTTCTGGTTTTTCTCTCCGCTGGGACAAGGTCCAGATTGTTATGATTTGTGTTTGTAAAGGGGCTAGTCTTTTATTTGTTTTTTGTTTGGTTTGTCGGCTTTATCCGGATATACCTTAGTGGTTAGCATGCCTGGATCGTAAATAGATGGCCAGGATTTGATTCTTCCCCGGGTGCTGATGATTCGGTGTTCCTCGGTGGTCTCATGGGTGTACTTACGTAATGGTAAGTAGGAAATGGAGAGTCTGAGAGGGCTTTGACATCCTGTGGTTCCCCAGTTGGTGTCGAGTACTCCAATTGTCAGGGGGGGGTCGTTCGTTTTAAGGTCCATATTAGATTATCCTGGCTTTACTCAACTAGGGTCAGGCCTCTGTTGTCCTTTTGGCATTTTTCAGTTATGTGGAACCCATTTTCAGTCATGTTTGTTGAAGGCGGTTTTCCGATCTGTGTATCCTGTCCCTCCTCTCATTGTATAGGTTTTATTCTGAAGTTTTTATGCGTTCAGCTCTCGTCCATCCATAATGATTTTGCGGTTATGATTTGAGGGTTGTCAATAGTAGCAGGTCATTGCAGTAATTTTCCCTAGGCTTTCATTGGTAAGCGGAGGAGCAGGGGAGGTTGCATAGTGGGTGTTTGGTCTGGTTGAGGCTTCTGGAATCTTTAGCTGCAGTGTGAGTATGCAACGCTATTCAGGAGGCAGCATTCATGAGTAATTAATTGGGTGGTCCTGTTGATAGCGATTTGTTCATTACATGGGATCTTTGGCCGTTTGTGTGGGATTGCTGAATTTGTCAGTATTATACGCTGGGGATTAAGGGAGTCTGTGGTGATCCTCCAGGGGGATCTTGGTTTGGGGGGCCATAGGGACCTCCAGTGGGTTGGTTAATTTGGCTGTGAAGCTTTCGCTTCACGCGGGGGTTTTGTGAGGCATGGCGTATACTCTGGCAAGGGTGTTGGTGGGGGAACCTGGGGTTTTGTTTCCCACCCCGTTTTTGACAGCTCTGTTAATATGGAGGGTGGGTTGGTCCTATTTGTAGGTGTATCAATTTTTGCAATTATTGGATTATAACGCATGAGGTTGCAAAGGAAGTATTTCTTTGCTTTAATAGGCCATTTTGCCAGGTTTTATGTTTGGGGAGGATCCCGAGAGTTCATCCTAATAAATGGGGTCGAGCTTGTAAGTATAGCAAATCCCATCACTTTATCGCATAGTGTGATTGGCATGCTCTGTTATATTATATCGGCCAAAAAAGCACGCCCCTTCCTTGGGCGATCAATGGGATATTATCATTTTATTCCTGATCCCTGCTTTGACCCAAGGGCAGTGTATTTCTCCTGTTGGCGGTGTTAATGCCGTTTTGGCCTCAGGGCTGAGAACTTCTAGGGTGGGACGGGAGATCAGGCTGATTAACCAAAAGCCAATATAGGGTTATTGTGCACGGATGTTGGTGGATCGGAAGGTTGTGGGTCCGAATCTAAATTGTCATGTTTGATTTGCGTATGGGTCCAGCTTTTAATTCCAATACATGTGGACAATTTGATACTCTTCAGCGGGTTAGGTGAATTAGGGTAGTGGTAATGAGGAAAGAGAATGTTTGAGTGGGCGACCTCTTTGGCATCCGCAAAGCAGTGTCATTTTTGCATCTGGTGGCATGTGGTTACTTGATTTGATGTAATGGTCCGATAAGTCGGACGAGTTTCATAGTCAGGTTTGGGGTCCTTATGCGTTAGCGCTGCTGACGCTTAAGCAGGAGTGTGAGGGTTCAAAACCAGCGGTAGATGTTTGTTTGAATATGTGGTCTCGGGGCCCGTTATGTTGATTAAGTTCCAAGTGTTGGGTTCTGGGGGGAGTTACCCTGGATTGTTGATAGTAAGTTTTCGTACCATAGCGGGGTTATAAAGGCCGTTGGTGGCGGGGCTCGACGTGGTGTCGAGCTGTGGCGGGGGGTGTTTGCCTATTTTGTGGTGGTTTTGATCAGAGTGGATTGTTGGTACCTCCTGTTTGATTGGCAGGGGAGAATTTGATAAAATGGGGCGTGCCCTTCTTAGTGGTAGGATCGGCACGTGTGGTGGATGGGCAAGCCCCCCAGGGTTTTATGGATATGATTAATTGACTATTTGGGAATGTTATTGATATATTATTTATGGTGTTCAATAAAACAAGCTGCGGCCTTTATAACCCCACCTTATTGTGTCATGGATTTATTTAAGCGGAACGTAAGTGCCTAGTATGGGGTCAAGAAGAACCCGGAAGAAAAAATTGAGGAAGGGTTCTGTGACCCCCATGGAGGCCAAGTGGAGGAGTCGTACAGGGGCCAGTAGGCTGGGCCTCTTGAAAGTAGGTGGTGTGACGTAGAGGATGTGAGGCAGTTCAGGAGCATAACGCGCGAGGAGAAGCTGATGCTTTCCTGCGCGCAACGGAATGGCGGGACCCGGTGTACAGCAGGTGTTTTACCTGACTTATGGTGGCTACTATCCAGGAACCGTTTCAGGGACGGTCAGAGCGGCCAGGGCGGATGACCGGGAGCATCATATGAGGAACAGAACGGGTGAGGAGAAGCTCCCTCCCTCCCTCCCCTTTTTTCTATGTGTTTTAGCGGCATGTCGCAGCTTGGGGGTGGCGGGGGGTGTTTGCCTATTTTGTGGTGGTTTTGATCAGAGTGGATTGTTGGTACCTCCTGTTTGATTGGCAGGGGAGAATTTGATAAAATGGGGCGTGCCCTTCTTAGTGGTAGGATCGGCACGTGTGGTGGATGGGCAAGCCCCCCAGGGTTTTATGGATATGATTAATTGACTATTTGGGAATGTTATTGATATATTATTTATGGTGTTCAATAAAACAAGCTGCGGCCTTTATAACCCCACCTTATTGTGTCATGGATTTATTTAAGCGGAACGTAAGTGCCTAGTATGGGGTCATGTATATATGTTCATAAACATGACGTATTTATTTTCTAAGGTAACGCATTAATTTTCTGTTTCCAGTTGTCTGGACTTTAGAACATGATATGAATTCAATAAATGTTGCCAAAATAATACAAAATATTTATGTTTCCACAGAGAATCCTAATTTCAACATGTATGTAAAGAATTCGTTTATCAAGATCACCAACCTTCCAAGTATCTTAAATATAAAATTGCTTATGACATACGCATTCTATTTTATTTGTTTTGTTCATGCTATTGAATCAAATTTCATTTGCTGGTCTTCTCTCATTTTCAATATCCTGAAAACCACTCTGTTCTCAGCGATGTGATTTTATCTCTGCCATGTAAATATTGTTGTGTTTAAGTATATAAGAGATACATACCTACAAATTCTATTCCTTTCCAGGAATCTGTGGCCTTTTGTTTCACTTGATGCTAAAAACAGGTACATTTCTATTTCCTGAATTAAAAAACTGAATTATTTATGCATACATTTGGCTGTAAATGGTAGCAAGTATAACTAAATAGTCTTTGAATCCTAAACATAAAAGCTTATATTTCATGAAAAGCTTAAAATATTAAATGAATAACACTTATATTAATAGTATTAATAGTGTCTACTGAAGATTTATTCAGCTTATGTTTTTATTTTATCATTTCAATAGTTTATAATTTAATTTAAATAATGACTGACTATCGATCTGAATCAACCCAAATAATATTTGGGCTACCTGGTGACAATTTAGCGTATATAAAAACATGTTTTAAGAAGAAAAAAAAACTTTAATAACTTTGTCCATTGATAATATTTTCACATTCTATTCTCCAGTATTTATGTAGTATATTTAATATGGTACTTTTATTGTTTGGTTGCAATTAGCAGTTTTAATAGTAGTTTCCCTTGCTTTTTACAACAGCCTATTAATCTTTTAAACCTTGTTACTGGCATCATATTGATTATTTTTCTAGTGCCGGCAGTATTTTTAAGGAGGAGCTGTTCAAACTTCCGTCCTACAGCATAAAAAAAATAAAATAAAATAATAAGAAAGGCACTTACCATAAAACACTCATATACTTCCCCTTTACAGGAGAGTTAAACAAGAGAACATATGTTTTCAAATTGCATTGGTAAATGCTTCTGCATTGCAGGGCAATCAATATGTTTAATGCTAATTGTATTGCACTTTTGTTTTACATACGTTGTCTTAAAGTTAATTTCAGATTTATATCATTTTCATTAAAATGTTCCAAGATTCTAATACTTACTGAATCACTCTACTAATGGAAAACTGGTTTCATTTAAATGTTAGACAACAGAAAGCAGGTGGGAGCACCGTTCAGCAATTATATTACTCAGTGAAGACAAACTAATACAAAGTCTGTTCATTTTCCTTATTGTTAAACTAATCAAAATGTCAGTTTGATAACAATATTAAACAAGACCCAACAATATTTGTAGAAAGCAATTCATTTTCAAGCTAGGTGGTTTGTCTCATAATGTTTTGGTTTTCTGTAAATTGAATGCATTGCTAACAATCTCAGTTTCAGAGGATACTACTATACTTGTTTATTTTCAGGGCTTGACTCATTGACATAGAGGAGTCAAAATAATGTTCTTCTTACATTAGACAATTTACATCAAATGTGTAACACAATGTACTACAATCAAAAAAGTATATTATGTAACCATGATTGCTCTAAAAAGAAAACTTGGTGTTGTGGAGATTTTAAATACATATATATATATATATATATATATATATATATATATATATATATATATATATATATATATATATATATATATAGAACAAGAAGTGGCGTCAGCACTGTTTCTTCAAAAAAAGGTTGTCTTTATTATGGTGACATAAAAGGACAGCAACGTTTCGGGTCACTCTTACCCTTAGTCATGCTATGGATTGCTATGTTGCACAGCCTTAAATAGCACCTGTGCTTTGATTTTTTTAATTGTTAACCCTTTCAACACTGGAATTTTTCAGTTTACAATATTAAACACTGCCATCTGCAGGACAAAAGCATGCATTGCTCTAAACAGCAAAAACATTATTTTCTCAACAGGTGAGGTGCTTATAAAGGTTAAACATAGCAAGATTATGCAATCTATACAAATAGTTAAAGAAAACATGTGTATAAACAAAAAATATTTACATAGAAAAATACAAAATTTATAAAAACAAATGGAGATCATAATCCTTGTTAAGACCTATAGAATGTAAAGATATATATATATATATATATATACATAGGTATGTACAGTATGTATGTATGTGTGTGTATTTCTGTTTAAACTGAGTGATTGCAAAAAATGCTAAAAGTCCCTGGTACTTTGTGCAAGTATTTCTTTGAAATTCCTGGTAGCGAAGGGGTTAAATACAAAATGTCACCAGTACCAGGCAATCTGATTTTAATACTAAATATAGATTTTTAATATATTATTATAATTTACACACTTAAACAACTGTACTCTCAGATTCATGGTCCACGTGTCAAGTTAAACATTTTGAAGGCATAATGGATGGAAATCAGTTTCTTACTCCATAAGAACCTATATACATTTCTACTCTATCCATTTAATATTTTCTACAACACTGCACCCTGGTTTGCTTATTCTTTTTTCTTGACTGCAAATAGTGTTAACTGCACACAAAAAGATACAGACTGTAAGAGGAAAAAAAGACACACATGTACAGAAATGTTGCCCTCCTTAGGGACCCCACAGGGGAACTACTGGGGTTTAAATGGAAAATTGCATTTAAACTGATTATTAACAGCAAGAGCATGACGTGAAATCCACAAATGACTAGTAATGGGATAGCTTTTCTAATGGAAAAGGTACTTATGATTCCTAACGGCACTCTTAGAGTCCAAAATCTTAGATATCTTATATTCTGTTGTACCATTGACGACAAGTGGAGAAAGAGAGGTAACAGACAAGCTGTTATACTACTGGTTTCAGCAACGGTATATGAAAAACCTGGTGTATCTTCAAGAAATTTGGAAGAACAGGCATTTATGCCACCAGATTAATGCACTGGATCACTTTAAAGGAACTTAAGATGTATGGTCCCTATTTAAAATATGGCTGTTTAAAGTGTAAGTTCTTAGTAACCAAAACAGACTCCTAACACAATAGAGGGACAGAGCATAATGTATTTAATATGCAGCAACTTTGCACAACAAGAAGAACAAAGATGTAACCAGAGAGTATTCTGCCAATGAGCAGGGAGGTTACGAATAAAAGCATCAGCCTTTTTACTCTTAGATTCAAGTATGTATGATAGAATGAAGTTAAATTAGCAACAAAAGAATGCTCATTAGGACTGTTAGGAATTTGACCTTTTGAATGTTTCTAGGTTCATTAGATTTAGAATAGGTATTGTAATAACCTCCAAAAGGTGGCACCACTCAGTCACATATATACAGAAAGATAAGCAGTCTGCAGTGGCTTGTTCTATGGCCTGGTTACCACCTGGGAGTAGTTTCTTTTAGTCACTCAGTCAGAGCAAGCATAATAACAAGCAACTCCTTGTTAACAATATCATATGACAGTTCAGATTTAGAGAATTTCTTGGAGAAGAAGATCTCAGTATGTAATTTACTAGTCTCTTGTTGTCTCCTACTTCAACATCAGAATTATCCCCCTCTAAAACATATTAGTAAACTATAGTAGGATGCTGTAGTACAGGTACAGAACAAAATGCCTCTTTGTGTTGTGGAAAAGCCTTTTCTGCTGCCTAAGGCAACTGAACTGAATCCTCTGCTCTCCTGAATCCACTACTTCTTACTAATTCTTCTTGACCTATCCACTGCTTTCAACACAGTTGACCATATTCTACTCCTAAAAATCCTACATTCATTTGGCATCCAAGACACAGCCCTCTCCTGGTTTGCTTCATATCTCTTAAACCGCTCGTTTTCAGTTTCCTTTAACAACACATCTTCTGATCCTTTGCCTCTCTTAGTTGAAGTATCACAAGGCTCTTTCTTGAGTCCCTTGCTTTTCTCTCTCTATACACCCTCCCTTGGAAAACCTAAAGCCTCCTTTGGCTTCCAGTACCTCTTATATGCTGATGATACCCAAATATATATTTCCTCGCCCAATATCTCTCCCTCTTTACTCAACCAGGTTTCCAACTGTCTCTCTGCAATTTCCTCTTGGATGTCCTCATACTACCTCCAACTCAATTCGTCCAAAACTGAGCTGCTGTTAATTCCCCCCTCTTCCAGACATCTGACACCTGACATTCCTATGATGGTCGGAGACTCTATTCTCAACACCTCACCCCAGGTCCGCTGTCTTGGGGTCACACTTGACTCAGAACTCACATTCAACCCACATATACAAGCACTTACCAAATCCTGCCATGCACACTTACGCAACATTTCCAGAATTCGTCCCTTCCATACTTAAAAAAATGACAAAAATACTAATTAATTCCCTTATTTTGTCATGCATTGACTATTGCAATCTACTTCAAAATGGCCTTCCAAAACACTGCCTCTCCTCCCTCCAATCTATTATGAATGCTTCAGCTAGACTCATCCACCTAAGTCGCCGATCAACATCAGCAGCTCCACTGTGCCAGTCTCTACACTGGCTCCCCATACACTCCACAATACAATTTAAAGTATTAACACTAACTTACAAAGCACTCATCAGCCTCACTATGAACTATATTTCCTCTCTCATCTCCAAATATTATTTGACCCGTCCTCTTTGATCAACCTCTAACCTACGTCTCTCCTCTCCTATTATCTCTACATCCCACTCCCGCCTCAAAGACTTCTCACGTGCTTCTCCTGTCCTCTGGAACTCTCTATCCGCTCCTTAAGCCTGTCTCAAAACTCGTATAGCTTCAGAAGCTCCTTGAAAACACACTTATTCAGAGAAACTTACCATCTCTCCTCCATCTCTTATCCGAACCAAAATAATTCTTGAACTGCATGACTCACTGCTGCAACTAAAATCCATGTAACAAGCTACCCCAAACCTTATGTCTCTGTGACCTCAACCTGTAGACTGTAAGCTCTCCGGAGCAGGGCCCTTTTCCACCTGTACTAGATTTGTTTAGTTATTATGTTTTGCATTTTATCACAAATCCTTGTAATTGCATACCCCTATCTTTGTACCCAGCGCTACGGAATTTTGCGGCGCTATACAAATTAAGTGATGATAATAATAATAATAATAATCTTTACAATTTGATCCTTGACAAGTTAGAACAGTAAAGGGTGTAGTAACAGTAAAAACATTTTAGATAACTCTTGTATAGTAACTGGAAAAGCCTTTCAAGGTAGTAAGGCAAGGCTTAGAACATAGGACAATTCTTGTTGCAAAAAGATGATGGTCCTGTAACCATTGAAGCACAGTTTGTACATGTAGCATGTGGTCAGAAAGAGACTCAGCAAATACTAGGATACTAGTTACTAGGTATATTAGGACAAACTTGTTTAATACATCTCTGAAGATGTAATTTACAAAGTTTTGAAAGAAAGCCAGAGCACAGTCTGAAGAGCATTACTAAGTATCAATAATGTTCAAAACTAATATGGTACATATTAGTTCCTTAAGGTGTAATTATGACCTATTAAGGGTACAAACACAGCAGTTGCACCATAAGTGTTCACAAATGGACCCCAACCATACCCTTTTTTCTGACAGTGTACAGTTTATAAGACATTTTCAGAAATAAGTTATTTTCCTTCTCCCAGCTACAATAAGGATTTGACCTTCCACATTGTCAATTGTAAATGTATATACTGGCCCAACACTTTTATCTTCTACTTTGCTATTTCACATTTGCCTAGCTTTAAAGAGACCGGATTTGTTTGTTAGTTTGAATAACTAGTGCCATATTACCAATTTCTTTTTTTAAAGGATTTTGATAATTGAATATAATATGAAAAACTCATTTGAAATTACTGATTTTATAGTATATTCTGTTCTGTGGTTAGCTGGTACTAAATTGAATGGTTAAAGGTATTATAGGTATAAATATATATTGTACCAAGAAACTCTCAGATATATATAAAGGAGTGATAAGGTATTTTGACTTGTGCTGTGTGTTAGGCAAATGTTTATTTTGCTCTTATAAAGTTCCTCCTGATGTGTTTCAATAGCTGCTATATCTGGAAATTCCACTATCATCAATGGAAATAATGTATAAGGGTGAGGAGTGAGGGTCCCAGATTGCAGCGCTCATAGAAGGGAGGAAACATAAACAGAAAACAATTAATGGCGCAGTATGAATATACTAGTACACAGTATAGCACAAATAATTAGAATAATGCTCACTTTTTTTAACGTCAAACATATGAGGTATGTTGAGAGCGTTGAGGGGAATTAATACCTATCTGTGTTAAAGATGATGATACCTTAGTGACCTGTTGGAGTATGGTACTTCTTTCTTTTGGTGTCTTTGGAATATGGTATTCTTCTCCTCTGTGGAGTATGGTATCCTTGTCTTTCTGCAGGTGATGTTACATTTCTTCTATGCACTGTTTGGTTATTTTGTTCTCTATGTACGTGTTTCGTGAACCTACGTTCACTTCGTCAGAGGGTATGCCCACAAGTCTCATGATTGTGCTTTTATAGCGTATAAGGGAGTAGCTAATGATTGCTGCAGTGAAATGAAAAAAACTAAGTGGCTCTTTGTGTAAAAAAAGAACAAAGTCTCATATTTGGACACTTTTGAAGGATGAACGGTTTTATGTCCACATTAATGACAATAAAAATTATATATTTCTGAGAAAAACTTTATTTAATCTGTTTGTTTTAAAAATGTGTTGCTCTTACTTTACCCATGTGTTTAAAACTGGGTGATTTACTCCTGAGATTTTTGGCTTTTAAATTTTTATTTTTAACTATTTGATAAGGCCCTTCTGTATCAGTCTATGTAGTTGATTACACTCTAATGTTAACTAGGTGTGCAATGTAAGCTTCTGCCTTAATAAATAGAACATATTCTGCTATGTGAAGAACACTGGAATGTGAAATATTCATATTTTCATGTCTGGTTAGCGCACATAAGAATATGTGATCGGGTTTGTACGAGAGAGGGTTTTTTTCCACTTTTTTTCTCCATTGACTTCTACAGGGGAATACTTTAACCCCTTAATGACTGAGGACGTGCAGGGTACGTCCTCAGAAAAAAGGCAGTTAACGCCTGAGGACGTACCCTGCACGTCCTCGGTGTGGAAAGCAGCTGGAAGCGATCCTGCTCGCTTCCAGCTGCTTTCCGGTTATTGCAGTGATGCCTCGATATGGAGGCATCCTGCAATAACTTCTACGGCCATCCGATGCAGAGAGAGCCACTCTGTGGCCCTCTCTGCACCGGACATCGATGGCCGGTATCGTTGGTGGGTGGGAGCCGGTGTGGGAGGTGGGTGGCGGCCATCGATGGCCCTGGTCATGTGGAGGGGGGCGGGATCGTGGGCGGGGGAGTCCGGGGGCGCGCGCGGGCGCGCGCACGTGCACGAGGGGGCGGGGGCGGGCGCGTGCACTGGGAGGGAGCGGGTGGGAACCGCTACACTACAGAAAAATGTGTCCCAAAACAAAATAAAAGTGGGACTTAGAATGTAAAAAAAAACCTTAGGAGTCATTTAGGTGGTGGGGGTTGGTCCGTGGGGGACCGTGGGGTGCCCTGCAAAAAAAATAAAAAAAAATAAAAAAATAAACATTTGTTTGTGTGCAAACTGGGTACTGGCAGACAGCTGCCAGTACCCAAGATGGCCCCCAATAAGGCAGAGGGGGAGGCTTAGAGAGCTGTTTTGGGGGGATCAGGGAGGTTGGGGGCTAAGGGGGGATCCTAAACACAGCATATGTAAATATGCTTTTTTTTTTCTTTTAGAAAAAAACAAAAAAAAACTTTTATTTTAGTACTGGCAGACTTTCTGCCAGTACTTAAGATGGCGGGGACAATTGTGGGGTGGGGGAGGGAAGGGAGCTGTTTGGGAGGGATCAGGGGGTGGGATGTGTCAGGTGGGAGGCTGATATCTACACTAAAGCTAAAATTAACCCTGCAAGCTCCCTACAAACTACCTAATTAACCCCTTCACTGCTAGCCATAATACACGTGTGATGCGCAGCAGCATTTAGCGACTTTCTAATTACCAAAAAGCAACGCCAAAGTCATATATGTCTGCTATTTCTGAACAAAGGACATCCCAGAGAAGCATTTACAACCATTTGTGCCATAATTGCACAAGCTGTTTGTAAATAATTTCAGTGAGAAACCTAAAATTGTGAAAAAATTAACGTTTTTTTTTATTTGATCGCATTTGGCGGTGAAATGGTGGCATGAAATATACCAAAATGGGCCTAGATCAATACTTGGGGTTGTCTACTACACTACACTAAAGCTAAAATTAACCCTAGAAGCTCCCTACATGCTCCCTAATTAACCCCTTCACTGCTGGGCATAATACACGTATTGTGCGCAGTGGCATTTAGCAGCCTTCTAATTACCAAAAAGCAAAGCCAAAGCCATATATGTCTGCTATTTCTGAACAAAGGGTATCCCAGAGAAGCATTTACAACCATTTATGCTATAATTACATAAGTTGTTTGTAAATAATTTCAGTGAGAAACCTAAAGTTTGTGAAAAAAATTGTGAAAAAGTGAACAATTTTCTTTATTTGATCGCATTTGGCGGTGAAATGGTGGCATGAAATATACCAAAATGGGCCTAGATCAATACTTTGGGATGTCTTCTAAAAAAAAATATATACATGTCAATGGATATTCAGGGATTCCTGAAAGATATTAGTGTTCCAATGTAACTAGCGCTAATTTTGAAAAAAAGTGGTTTTGAAATAGCAAAGTGCTACTTGTATTTATGGCCCTATAACTTGCAAAAAAAGCAAAGAACATGTAAACATTGGGTATTTCTAAACTCAGGACAAAATTTAGAAACTATTTAGCATGGGTGTTTTTTGGTGGTTGTAGATGTGTAACAGATTTTGGGGGTCAAAGTTAGAAAAAGTGTGTTTTTTTCCATTTTTTCCTCATATTTTATAATTTTTTTTATAGTAAATTATAAGATATGATGAAAATAATGGTATCTTTAGAAAGTCCATTTAATGGCGATAAAAACGGTATATAATATGTGTGGGTACAGTAAATGAGTAAGAGGAAAATTACAGCTAAACACAAACACCTCAAAAATGTAAAAATAGCCTTGGTCCCAAACGGACAGAAAATGGAAAAGTGCTGCGGTCATTAAGGGGTTAAAGCACATGTGATAGTCTAACTTCAGCTTTTTGCGTTTGTGAGCTTAGCACTCGAACCAAAACAGTTTACTTTCAACTCGTAATACGAGCGCAACCCGACAAGAGAAAAAGCTTACTTCTAGTGCTATTAACGATCGAGCAGGAGCGTTAGCATAGCACTCCACTTGTTATCTGGCCCTCAATGTTTATGCAATTACATTGTAGACTTAGTTTAGTGTGTCATGAGTCATTTTATAGCTATAGCTAGCAGTATCTCAGAATCTAATAATATACATGTAATCATGTTTCTCATGCTAATATTTCCAAATAAAATATCACAGGCCACAGTTGCAATAGAGTTAGCCATAATGTTGCATTTAAAGGGACACAACTCCAAATCAGGGCGGAGCTACCATTGGTGCAGCAGGTGCAGTTGCACCAGGGTCCAAGTGCTGGGGGTCCATAGCAGCCAGCCTATACATAGCCTTGTGCAGAATCTATAAAATACTAATACAGGGGAGCCTTTTATAAGTGCAGAATGCAGGTCTATCTATCTATCTATCTATCTATCTATCTATCTTCAAAGTCATTATACAGAGCAGCAGGTATATTATTGCTATTGCTTACTACTCAGTTACCTTTTGGGGTCCCAAAAAACTTTTGCACCAAGGCCCTCTGTTGAGTAGGTCTTCAACTGGTTCAAATTAAACTTTCATGATGTATTTTCATGAGAATTTCTTATTTACTTTCATTATCTGATTGTGCCAATACTTAGAATGTGCAAAGTTCACAATATATATGTATATGACTCTGCAATTGGCTGACAGCTGCCACATGATACAGAGCTCTGGCAAATTGAAGTAAAATTTGAAATTTGTCAGAAAATCTCTACTGATCATTTAAAATGTCATCTTGATATTATGTACTTTTTGGTTATGCAATTATACTATATTTAATGGTTCATAGTAAGGGTGTTACTATGTGTATTTTGCATAGAGACAATATGTATAGCTTGGCTACCTATTGTCTGTATACATAAGTAAAAATCACTTAATTGGCATACAATGTCTAAAATAATTTGGTATGTTTTTGATTTTTATTCTATTAAAATAAATATATTCCATGTTATTTTAGCGGTATTAAAAAGGTATAGCTTGAGAACAACGATCAAAAATAAGTACACACACACAAATAATTCAATAAACTTATTTTAAACTTTATAACGCAAAATAAATGCAATTGATTTTGTAAGTTGAAATGTTTTGTTCACTATTAAACATCCAATATATCAGTCATATAAAATGTTCTAATCAATTTGCTCTCCTGACAAAATAGTTGTATTAAAATCTAATAAAACACAAGCAAATTAATGTGAAGGATATAATAAATGCAATTTTCATTTCCCATAGTATGTTAAACAATTACATTAACCCTTAAGTAGGTTATGTTGTAAGTATTGTTTCAACAAGCATTACAATATTACAGCATTCATAGCAGTGACATTAAAATGATATTTGCATGATGTGAATTTTAGAAAAATAAATATTATGTTCTTCAATTTGTACTAAAAATATGTTTATGGTAAGAAAATAAACCTAAATTTAAAGTTTATGTATTTAAATTTTAAATGATTTAAGTTACTACCACACTTGTCAAGGATTCATTATAGATGTGAATAATATTTGTCAAATTAATTCTCTTGTCATATTTGGTATTCAAATCAATATTTTCACATTACAAGTCTGCAAACAAAACAATATATACAGCAATGCAATTGCAATGATTCTATGCATCCTGATGAGTTAGCTTTCTGGCCTTAAACAATATGGTAATAGCATGTAGCCACATAAAAATAATAATAGGCAGTCCAAAGACTTCTGGGACACCTGCTGAAAGTGTTTATTGTCATGGCTAGGAGCAATTGCAGATGAGCGCTACCTTGTATGCATAAATATTGATAATTTACTTTTTTCGAGATTCACTGAGGAATTCTCTCTGTGTTAAAAATTCAACCTTGCCACAAGCATTTGGATGCAGACATTTTGACTCTGCTTATTTTTTTCAGGTATATCTCTTTTTTTTTTTTTTTTTTTTTTGTAAAAGAAGGTTATTTTTATATTGTATATCTTTTATATTCAATTATTTTCAGCATTTATTTTCAATTATTAAATGGTCCAGCACAAACATTCAAATACTAATCTACAAATATAGGCTAGTAAGCATTTGATAATGAAAGTAAAAATAGTTTTGATTTAATAAATCATAACACATGTTCAAATACACAGAAACATGAGGAATTGCAGTACACAGAGGCAATGGGGCTGATTTAAAATTGCTGTCGGCATTTAAAATTGCTCAAGCAGTTCTTGTCAACTGCTTGTGCAATGCCGCCCCCTGCAGATTCGCAGCCAATCGGCCGCTAGCAGGGTGTGTCAATCAACCCGATCGTATTCGATCGGGTTGATTGCTGTCCGCCACTCTTAAGACTGCTGCTTCTTAACTGCTGTTAAGGCTCATGTGGAAACAGGGGCATCAGGAGCCGTTCAGCCCTTGATAATTTGGCACCAATGTGTTAAGTATATAAATATCAAATAAATTAATAAGGCTGTTTTAACTGGCAATTGTGTTTCCAACTATCATAGCTCAGACTGGTCTTATACGATTACGACTGCAGCATTAACTGTAGTGTGCAAGCGATTTCGGCTTTTTGCATGCAACTGAAATAGCGCACATATTATGAGTTGAAAGTAAACGCTTTTGCTTGAGCGCAATCATGATTTATGCTTGTCGGTTAGCATGACTTGAGAGCTTTCATAAAGGGTCAGGGAGGAAAAAAGTTGCATTAAAGGGACAGTATACACTCATTTTCATATAACTGCATGTAATAGACACTACTATAAAGAATAAGATGCACAGATACGGATATAAAAATCCAGTATAAAAATGTTTAAAAACTTACTTAGAACCTCTTAGTTTAGCTCTGTTGAAAAGGTAGCTGGAAAGCCCACTGCAAGTGGGAAATAAGACACTCCCCCTCCCCCTTCTTTTGCATATGAAAAGACCCTTTACACAAACAGGAGCAAGCTGGAGAAGGTAGCTGACGGTATTCACATAAAACTTTGGGGCTTGGTTAGGAGTCTGAAAATCAGAGCAATGTTATTTAAAAATAAGCAAAACTATACATTTTTTTTTTTAAAAAAAACTTTATGGGCTATATAAATAGATCATCTACAAAACATTTATGCAAAGAAAAAAATGAGTGCATAATGTCCCTTTAAACACAACATAAATACATTTAAAAGTAAGTAACACTGATATAAATAATATCTGACAACATTATTAATAAAAAATAAATGAAAAAGTTATGAGGGATCAAAGATATAAGGTGTTTGAAAAAAAGGGCTACAAACATATATATGCACACATACACATGTCTACGTATGTGTATGTTTGTGTATATATATATATATATATATATATAAAACACAATATAAAGGCAGGAGAGAAGTCCCATAGCTTGTCACTTCATTATAGGAATTACCACGATAAAGATCCAGAAGGACTAAAAGCTACCATCTTAGAATGTATCCCGGTCAATGAGAGACGTGGGGATAGAGAATTACATCTTATGGATCCACACCCTACACTCACAGACTCCTTTTGGCTTCAACAAGGACATAGATTTGGCAGCCTTTTTAGTGGAAAACTGAAATATCTCTGAATAATACACAGAGGTTATAATATCTCTGTAGCATTGCAACTAGCTAGTACAAAAATATTCTATACACAGATATACATATATAATATACACCCCTCAAGATGTAATATAATGGAAAGGAAGAATGTGTTTAGATAAATACACATGTGTATATATATATATATATATGTGGATTTATATGCATATATATCATTTTATTTGTACATACAAACATCTATTGTTTTAAAAGAATCTAATGGATCTCTTACAAATGGTTATATCCGTTTTTAAATAACTTCATATTTTCATTTCATCAAGTTTTTATTTTATATTATTATATTACATTGAGTTTTTAATAACTTTCGAATGAAATGGTTTTTTTTACACGGTATTTAAAAAGAGCTTTACTACGGTTAATCACGTTTAAAACGATGTAATATGCATATACAAACATTTATGTATTTATTTTATTTGATATAATAATGAAGGTTCAAACAGTATGAGAAATTTGTATTCCTACGATGTATTAGTTTTAACTATGGTCCTCAAATAGTGGATTTTTTTATATAAAATTGTTGAACAGTTTTCTAACAATTTTTTTTTAACAATTTATGTTCATTTTTAATATCCCATTTTGGCTGTTAATTTTAGCTGTATATATATTTGGGAATTCAATTTGAAATATATTCCAAGTGACATTTATGAATAAGTTATGTTACCACTAAAAATGATAGATCGCTACCAAATATCCCCAATGAAATATAAATGGTTCCTATAAGGTATGGACTATAAGAGATATAGAAAGTACTCTACAAGCGGAATGGAAGTAGCATAATACCTTTAACGACCGTATTTAACTTAGTTTAATAATAGAACGCTAATTCTTCAATCCAATTGGACGACTAGCTCCCACCCCTGTCGCCTACACAGAGAGAGCGCAACTAACACCTGTACGCATGCGCAAAGACTATTACCTTTCAAACAGAACAGATTGATTATATAATAGCGTTATAACAACCCCAGAGAGGGAACAATTCGTTTAATAGTCATCACAGCAAATAAATAAGTAACACACTTAGAGCGAACATATTCAACACTGTTAAGTAAAGTTACGCTCATACTCTAATCCGATTGGATGATCAGCTCACACCCCTTTTACACGTAGAGAGCGCAAATAGCACTAGTACGCATGCGCAAAAAAACTCTACCCGTGTCAACACGATAATAGTTTGTATATAACAGTTAACTAATGATCCCAAGATAGAGCAATGTTAAGATAGCCTCAAAGGGGTGGCAGTTCACTTATTGTTTATTGTCTATTGTTCATTTTATTTTCTTTGGGATGTTACTAATTAACCAGCCTCTAATTGGTGGAATAGTTCACAAACCTCCTTAGTCACATGGTCGTAAGAGCCAATCAGAGCCATGTAAACTCAATGTCAATTAAACACACACTATATTTAAGTCCCTAGTTTTACCAGCAATCACACTCGATACAACCTCTGATGAAGAAGGTAACCTATTTTTTAAATACCTTTGAAACGCGTAAGGAGAGAATTTACACTACAAACTCCTTTTATGCCTGCATACTATGCCTGCATACTTGACTGATGTAACCAACCTATATGCCTTGGAAAACTGCACCTGTTGTTTTCAACTATTACTTATATGCCTAACTGATACCTCATACTGGATTGAGGTTCAATAATGTGAGCATTTTAAACATATTAAATAAACATACGGTTTTAAGCTTACAAACAGTATTGCACTATTTTTTCTGCATTTGTGTTCCCTTATCTATGTTCATCACATCACGTGATACTGGGAGGAGAATAAAAGACCAAGCTGTGGAGGGAGAAAATCTTCTACCACACTGAGGAGGCTGAGAAGCAGTTTTTCTAGATTGCTGAGGGACAACTTTATCTTAAAGGGACGCTTTTACTTACCTCATAGGATTGAGGTTAAATCTAGTAAGTGGGCACTCACTTCTAATATGTGGATGTCACAAGATTAAGAAGTAGAATTGATACTGCACAATCTTATACGAATTTGGGACTAATTTACTTGTGTACTTTGTTTAAAGTCACTTTTAGGATCCTGTATTGAATAATGGGATCTCATTTATCCATATATATTGCATGATATGTACCTATTGTGGAATTATTCATCTGTGTATATTATATAAGGTGTAATAACTGGTTCTTGAACTAAATAATTCCTACTTTCACCTTGTGATAACAAGGTAAAACTATATTAACATCAATTTTAACACAACACTGAAAATTTCATTTAATATGTGGTGGTGAATCATATAGTATATACTATATTGTATATTTGTATCTTTATAGTACTTTACCTCTGGTACCAATATTGACACACAATCGGTCATTATTCTTTGATCAGTGCGCCTTAATACTAATCTTTTCACTCATATATATATATATATGTGTGTGTGTAAAGATGTATTTATGTATTTATATGGGTATATATGAATTTACATACATATAAACACATAAATATTTAACATTTCAATGTTCTTCACATAGGGGAATATGTTTATGTCTATGTCTTTTTACATAGATATTACTACATATATATCTGTATATACTTATACCTATATTTAATTTTATATATATACAGTATATATATATATATATATATATATATATATGTATGTGTGTATATATATATATATATATATATATATATAAAACCAGAAAATCTTCAGATATATATAAATATTTATTTAAGAATAGATAGAACATTTTCTTCTATGTGACGAAAATTGGAACGTGA
This sequence comes from Bombina bombina, assembly GCF_027579735.1. Classification (NCBI taxonomy): domain Eukaryota; kingdom Metazoa; phylum Chordata; class Amphibia; order Anura; family Bombinatoridae; genus Bombina; species Bombina bombina. The sequence continues at coordinate 925,397,792 of NC_069501.1, read as the reverse complement.
AATATTCATATTTCGTGTCGGGTTTATCACTCTTGAATAAACATGATAGGGTAATGGTGCAAGCACGGGTGTTAGTTTTTTTGCAGTTTATGGACTCCATTGAAATCTATGGGAGTATACGTTAATGTGGTTATGATATTCGAAGTTCAACTCTTTGCCTGTTGGGTTTTTGCTTGCGCAATAACATTTTACTTTCAACCTGTAATACGAGCACAACCATATGCACGCAAAAAAGTTTACTTCTATCGAAGTTAATGCGTGAGCAAGAACACTAATCAGCACTCCACTTGAAATCTAGCCCAAAGTAAGCAGAATTAAAAGTAACATTTAGTTCCTCTCACAAGCCCTTCCAAGATACAGCAAAGTATTATTCATTTTAGGATACATATAGTTCACTATTGTAGTGGAGTAACAAGAGGGTCAGCCTATTTACCTACAAGCTGATACAAATTTGTCTTTTTAGAAAATTTAACAAAAAAAACTAAATCAACATGTGAAAAGCATTGATCTGACCGGCCTTGCATGAAAGAAACTGCATAATGGTAATTAATAATGCAAATGGCAGTAAAGTGATGTTTGATAAATAATACCCAAGGCTGGATTGCCCTACCAGGACACCAGGAGATTTCCCAGTGGTACCACAGCAGCTGGGGTTGCCAGCTATAATTTAAGAGGGAGGTGCTGCTGGTGAAGTGATGCAGCTGTATAACCTCTCTTCTTTTCTCCTCTGAGAAAGTTTTATTTTCTAGACCATAGGGCTAATTTATCATGGCCCACATGGGGCCAAATACCCCTGTTTCCCCGCGAGCCTTCAGGCTCCCAGGAAACAGGAGTTAAGAAGCAGCGGTCTTAAGACCACTGCTCCTTAACTCGTCCGCTGCCTCTGCATCTCATACGATCGGGTTGATTGACACCCCCTGTCTCTACATTACAACAACTTCATCTTTGATATATGGGCATCTATTTATCAAGCCGTCAACTTACCTGCATTCGACGGCACCAATACGCTCGCCTAAGATCACCTAACATCGCTGCCGCGGACCTGAATACGTTCTCCGATGCGATGAGCAGCGGACTGTTGTTAACTAACAGTCATCGATCTCGCTGCTCTTTGGCTTTTTTACAGCTTTCTTGGTACCCTGTCACTAAGCACCCACACTATACTATACTGTTTACCCCCTATACCGCCGCTCCCGGAGCCCACCGCAACTCTAATAAATGTATTAACCCCTAAACCGCCGCTCCCGGAGCCCACCGCCTATTGGTTGATGCAATCAGCCAATAGGATTTAAATTAAATCCTATTGGCTGATTGCATCAACCAATAGGATTTTTCATACCTTAATTTCGATTGGCTGATAGAATTCTATCAGCCAATCGGAAATGAAGGGACGCCATCTTGGATGACGTCATTTAAAGGAACCTTCATTCTACAGTCGACGTCGATGGAAGAGGATGCTCCGCGTCGGATGTCTTGAAGATGGACCCGCTCCGCACCGGATGGATGAAGATAGAAGAGGCCGCCTGGATGAAAACTTCTGCCCGTCTGGAGGACCTCTTCTGCCCGGCTTGGATGAAGACTTCTGCCCGTCTGGAGGACCACTTCGCCTGGCTTCGTTGAGGACTTCGGCCCGGTTGGGTGAAGACTTCTCAAGGTAGGGTGATCTTCAAGGGGTTAGTGTTAGGTTGTATTAAAGGGACAGTCAACCATAGAATTGTTATTGTTTTAAAAGATAGATAATCCCTTTATTACTAATTCCCCAGTTTTGCATAACCAACACAGTTATATTAATGTACTTTTTACCTTTGTGATTATCTTGTATCTAAGAACCTTCTTCCAGCCCCCTGATCACATGACTGTGACTGTGTATTATCTATTGTCTTAAATTTAGCATTGTATTGTGCTAGATCTTAAATAACTTTCTGTGCCTGAACACAGTGTTATCTATATAGCCCACGTGTACTTTCTGTCTCTTTGTGTTGAAAAGAGATTTAAAAGGCATGTGATAAGAGGCAGCCCTCAAAGGCTTAGAAATTAGCATATGAGCCTACCTATGTTTAGTTTAAACTAAGAATACCAAGAAAAAAAAGCAAATTTGATGATAAAAGTAAATTGGAAAGTCAATTAAAATGAAAAGTCCTATCTGAATAATGAAAGTTTAATTTATACTTGACTGTCCCTTTAAGGTGGGATTGGGTGGGTTTTAGAGTAGGGTTGGGTGTGTGGGTGGTGGGTTTTAATGTTGGGGGGTATTGAACTTTTTTCAGGTAAAAGAGCTGATTACTTTGTAGCAATGCCCAGCAAAAATCCCTTTTAAGGGCTATTTGTAATTTAGTGTAGGGTAGGGCTATTTTTATTTTGGGGGGCTTTTTTATTTTGATAGGGGGATTAGATTAGGTGTAATTAGTTTAAAAATCTTGTAATTATTTTATTATTTTCTGTAATTTAGTTTTTGTTTTTTTTGTACTTTAGATAATTTTATTTAATTTTATTTAATTGTAGTTAATTGTAGTTAATGTAGGTAATTAATTTAATTATAGTGTAGTGTTAGGTGTAATTGTAACTTAGGTTAGGTTTTATTTTACAGGTACTTTTGTATTTATTTTAACTAGGTAGTTATTAAATAGTTAATAACTATTTAATAACTATTGTACCTAGTTAAAATAAATACAAAGTTGCCTGTAAAATAAAAATAAACCCTAAGCTAGCTACAATGTAACTATTAGTTATATTGTAGCTATCTTAGGGTTTATTTTATAGGTAAGTATTTAGTTTTAAATAGGAATAATTTATTTAGATTTATTTAAATTATATTTAAGTTAGGGGGTGTTAGGGTTAGTGTTAGACTTAGGTTTAGGGGTTAATACATTTAACATAGTGGCGGCGGTGTAGGGGGGGCAGATTAGGGGTTAATAAATATAATGTAGGTGGCGGTGGGCTCCGGGAGCAGCAGTTTAGGGGTTAAACACTTTATTTAGTTGCGGTGGGGTCCGGGAGTGGCGGTTTAGGGGTTAAAAAGTTTATTAGAGTGGCGGTGGGCTCCGGGAGCGGCGGTTTATGGGTTAATAAGTTTATTAGAGTGGCGGTGGGCTCCGGGAGTGGCGGTTCAGGTGTTAATAAGTATAATGTAGGTGGCGGCAGTGTAGGGGGGAGCAGATTAGGGGTGTACATGTTAGGGTGTTAGGTGTAGATATTAACATAGGAATCAATGGGATATCGGGCAGCAGCGAACATAAGCTCTCACTGCTTTCTGACTCCCATTGATTCCTATGGCATCCACCGCCTCCAGGGCGGTGGATTGAAAACCAGGTACGCTGGGCCGGAAAAGTGCCGAGCGTACCTGCTAGTTATTTGATAACTAGCAAAAGTAATCAGATAGTGCAGAACTTGCATTCGGAACATCTGTAGTGACGTAAGCATCAATCTGTGTCCAGCGGATCGTATGTTACTTCACTAAATTCTACTTTTGCCGGTTTGTAGGGTTTGATATCTAAGGCGAATCAGGCTCGCCACAAATACGCTGGGGAATTCCAGCGTATTTGCTGTTGACGACTTGATAAATACATGCCATGACACTCCGATTGTCAGCACTATGCATTTAGAATATCATATTACCTTAGAAACTAATAGAAGTTGGACTTATGTTGAAATTACAGTAGCTTGCTTAGCTTCAATGAAGCCATACTAATATGGAGTGTCCGTCCCCTCAGAGTATAAGATCACTAAGATAACACATAGATTCTCACTAATATCTACCAATAAAGCAACAGCACTACAAATGTTGGGGTCTGCCGCTTTAATGCTGTACAAGAAAACTTGTTAGACATTCTACACTTGATTCAACACACTAAATGAATAAATCTGCTCACATAAATTTCTCACGTATTGCACTTAAAAACCAACACTCAAGCACCCAGTTATGGTTTCTTCTACCATATGGTTAGTATAATTTCTAACTTACTGCTATAGCATAAATACTATTACACGTTCCCTAGTCGTATCACTCATGATTTTTTACCCTTCTAACTATCTTTCCATTCTCTCAATTGTCCAAGCACATACACACTCAATCTAAATTAACATCTGTCATACTTTGTTTCGAAACGGCCCATTAATAAGCAAGGATAGGACTCAATACTTTCAATACTTTTCATCTTAAGATTCAATAATATTTCACAATACTTATTATTGCTATGCATCCACACTATGAAGTGCAAGCGGTGCTTATATTAGCTGAACAAGTTCCATGATAATATTGAGTAGGATTGCAACAATTATGTAACAATTGTGTTAACATAAATTACTTTATGTATGCATCTATTCAGAAACCAAGATCTGAGCAAGATAAACAATAGGATGTCAGAGATACTGACCGGATTCGCTGACTGGTGATGATGCACCGAAAGAGGGCGTATTCAAACATGCTATAAAAAGCCGACATTTCAGTGGCATGCTCACCGCTTTAAAAAAGCCACAAGGTGAAACATGTTAGGGACGTTAGGGTACTGGTTAGGAGTCCTAAGAGCTTCTGTGTTTTGGCTTGCCTTAGGCTATCTGGCTATTATGTAGTATAACTAGTGGGCATTTCATTGAAGTGTTTGACCGCAAATATATCTGCAATGTAATGATTTTGAGTAATCGCTGGAATACAGTTAAACCCCTAATGCCATAGGCACTAACATTTATCGCTAAACTTATCAGTCGCACCTAATGTTGTACTTTTGCTAGTCCATTGATAATAAGACCAGAGTTAACATAATTTAACAGTTGAATATGGGATTAGCAAGTTGCGATTAATGTTTCTGAAAGTCTCTTTAATGTATTAAGAGTAAACTGTATCTTTGCAAACAACGCTCATATTGAAGTAAAAAAAAACACTTGATAGCATCCTCTTACCACAGCTATCGCATTTAACAGAGCTTATTAACAGCCGATCATTGTGGTTTACGTGCACATACATATGAGCTGAGAGATATATCTTTTTTTGTAGCCCAGCTATACCCTAGAGACTTTAAAGAAATATTCTCTTATTATACAGCTACAACATATACTAGATGTTGCTCAGTGAATACTTGTAGTGCTTATTTTACTAAAATTAAGTCATTCACTCTGCCTATCATGCTTAATATAACCACTTCAGAAACCTAAGTGTGATTTTAATTTACACTTTCCTATTTTAATTATGTGTGTTTTTGATTTAATAAAAGTTATGTTTTAAACTTAGTAGAATCCCTCTAAACACCAATTGCTAATAATTCTTCCCTATTTGGGTTCACCTTTACAAGTTACATGTGGTTTTCTTAACCAGTTTCAGAACTACCATATTTAAATTAACCCTTTGAGTGCTATAGATGTAGACTTCTTTAAGAGTAGGTTTCTCCACCTCTCTTTAATTTTTCTATACGTGTATATGTATGTGTTTGTAATTGTATGTGCGTAAGTCTATTATGTGAGGGATTTAGAATACCCACACTATCCAACATCCAAATATTAGAGCACCCTAGACTGTCGCTCGAGCACTAATACATTCCTTTCAACTTGTAAAATGAGTACAAAAATAAAAACACTATTGATATAACTTGAGTGGTGTTAGCACAGAATAGTGATTTTTTTTTGCACTCCACTTGTAATCCAGTCCTAAATCTTTTCAAGTTTTTTTCAAATATTGTCATTTATTTAAATGGACACGGACACTATACTCAGTAAAGAGGATGTTAAGAGATACTTGTGTTCAAAGCTGCTGCAGGAACACATTCTTTCAATGGTCTGAGGTCTCTGCCCACCTAACGCACACACACACACACTATGAGGTTGATTTCTGCTGCTTTTCTTGTTTACATACTGTAGCTCTTCCATATTACATTTTCAGCATAGGCAGTGGTTTCCAAAGGCAAATAAAACAGCTATTTCAAATAAAAAAATAAAGGAGCCCTTTTTAAACTATTTAGTACACTCCATTGAGTGAAATGGATGATTCGGATCACATTAAGACCTACATTAAAAATGGAGTGCAAAAAAAATAGAGCTATTGTGTTAACATTGCTAAATCACAATCAATTGTGCTTCTGTTTTTGCTCTCCAAAGATATTTTTTATCACTTGAGTGAAAGTCTACGCATGCTAAGAGCTGCATGTTTGGATGCTGTAAAACCCTCACAAAATGGGGGCAAGAAGTAAAATTCATATCTGATATCATTTGAGCGTTGCTCCTTTTGTGCAATCTAGGCAGTTCTTCATGCAGTTCTGTGTTACACTATCGCCTAGATTACGAATGGCGTGCAAACTGTACTATTTAATAACATACGGACTGGTGAGGCTAGAGAGGCTAAAGACGCTCTATGGATCAAAAAATAAAAGATAGCGCACTTGCACTACAGTTTGCGTGCCACTTGTAATCTAGGTGTATAAATAATAATTGTTTTCTTCAGGCCATAAAGAGCACTACATTTTACAGTGATAGTTTGGATTGAGCTTGAGCGAAACACAACTTACACAAGTGCTATGAGCGCGCAAATAACTCTAATATGAGAACATTTTACATAAATATAATTTAATGAGATTTAATTAAATTAATGAGATTTAATTTAATTAAAAAATTGTAGCCTTCAACTGTTGATTCTAAAAGATTAATACAGAAATTAAATGTAATAAAAACTATTGAAATAGTGAAATGTAATATTGATTAGCAAAATTAAAGTGATTGTAAAGTTTAAGGAATTAGTGCCCGGCACTTGAATTAATTAAATTTTACAATGATGCGTCTTTTTTAAAATACATACCGCCGATCCTCCACCCACATCCCCTATTGTAGCTAGCATATCGATGACGAATCCAGATTCCTCCAATCGTTGCGTGCCCCATGAGCTGGATGCCAAAGGGGGCACGCAGCGAATGGAGTAAGCCAGATTTATCATTGATCTGTTCAGTACAGTAAGAGATGAAGGTGGAGGATCGGCGGTCTGTTTTCCATAACGCAAAGATACATATTTTAAAAAAGAAGCGTCATTGTAAAGTTTAATGACTTAAAGTGCTCCTGTTTTTAAGGTTATTTTTAGATACCGGGCAGTAATTCCTTAAACTTTACAATCACTTTAACCTTCAAAAGTTGAGAACATATCTTATATTATAGCCAAACATTCAGATGGCCATCTGAAGAAAACAAATGTGACGAGCGCTTGATGGTTTAAATAAATGTTGCTCATCTCGTGTGTAAACCTAATGTACTCCTTCCATGCCAAATTTCAAGAAAATTGATCCAAATGATTTTGCTGCAAAGCATTTTTTTTTTCTAAATAGGAAAAGTGTTTTTTGTTTATTTTTTTGTTTTGGCAATTTCATTTAACTAAGAAACTACTGAATTTCTGTGATTCTAATGCTTCTGGTATTTAGATATAGGGAATCTGAACAAAAATACTACATTTAAAGCCAAATTTCATTGCAATTTCCAAAGTCAAAACCATTTCTAACACAACATTTAACATAGAACATCTGCTCTATCTTAAACTATGTCTGCAGAATAAAAACAAAATGATATATTATTGTGCACTAGCCATAGTTAGGTTTATACCAGCATTTTATGAAAACTACTTTTTTTTTCTTCAAATATGTATACGGTAACTCTTAGATTGCTAAACTGCTGCTTTTTACTATAAAACACCCTAAACCTGAACATTTTGAAGTACATTTGTTAACCCTTTGATGACAGGATAAATTTGTCTACATCGGAATAACAAATTGAAATCCCGCGATCGTGCACGCGATTGAGAGATTTCAATGATGGGATCGGGTCAGGGGGGCGTCCCTATGACGTTAGACATGCCCTCCAGACAGCGATTGCATCATGGATGTGCCGTTGGCTTTTGGACAGCCAAACGGCTATGACGTTCTATTCCTTCCTAACAGCGCCGAAGCCCGGCGTGGTTAGGACAGAATAGGACGACATAACAGCGTTAAAATGTTAAAGGTACATTGTATTTTAATATTTGTTGTCCATTAACATGTTATACCAGCTGCAGAGTATTAAAAGTATAGGAAATTTCTCCTTTTCATTTTTTTGGCATTTGAAAATGCTGGTTTTCCTCATTGAAACCACCACCCATTGTTCTCAAGAATATGCTCATTTAGGCCTAAATTACAAGTGGAGCACTATTGATAGCACAGGGTGCGCTACCAATATTGCTGGACCGCTTTACCATTAGCGTTCAACTTGATATTACAAGTTCATAGTAAATCAGATTTACCAGAGAAGGTTTAGCATGACCTAGACCACTCTAGCATCTCGTGACCTCTATAAATAATGCTGATATTACAAGTTATAGGTTGCACTAAAGTGAAGAATTAGCGCAATTTGAGAACTGAATTAAAGTGTAAGGGATTAAAAAAAGTTTTTCAAAACACAAGTGAAACACATTAATATTACACTCATATATACACACATTTTAATTAAAATACAACATTTATATTAATACATTTTTTTTTTTAGAAGTAATATGGTACATGGCAAGGTGCTTGACTGGGAAGGGCTAGAATGTGTGTATATGTGTGTGTGAGTATATATATATATATATATATATATATATATATATATATATATATATATATATAAATACAGTCCAAGTTAAGGACAGCACAATCATACTTAATCCAGCCGCCAAGGTGCACTACAAACCAATAATGTGTATCCTTTCCAAGAACGTAGGCACTCACTGGTCTTTAAACATAAATCCTTTATTGTTCCATAGAAAAAAATTACATAGATATGACGTTTCGGTACATCGTTGTACCTTTATCAAATGTAGCAAAAATATTAAAACTTCCTAAGCAACTTACCCCTATCCACTACATAAATACCCCCGGTGTACACCGCATGCAGCCAAATCCCCGTGAGTGAAGTCGGCGTCTGATGTCATCAAGGTGCGTTAGACTATGCGCCCTGTGAGATCATGGAGCCGAAGTTGCCATAGTAACCTATAAACAAACCACGGTGCAAGCGGCAACGCTGGTGTAACACTGTGCAAATTTGTCATCTATGAGGTATAAAGCACTGAATGTATATAATGTGAGGCACATCCATAAATATAACATCAGAGTAAATATACCCATATAGCTGTAATATTGGATCCAGCATCTACATAACAGCGCAGTCTACCAGACAAATGACAAAGTAAAAAAGCTAAAAAACTATATACATATGTGTATCACTCCAACATCGCTATCAATCCTAAAAACAGTAATAGATATGTATTTGCTACTATATCATAACTTCAGATAACAGTATCTAGTTACATGTATGAATAAAACTACCGGTTATATATATATACACACAGTATATGTATATTAGGACTGCCTTTTGGGCAGGATGAGAGGGGCACCCACCAAGGGCCCTGTGTTTTTGGGGTTCCACACTTTCATGAGTGAGGGTATGAGAAGGGGCAATGTATATCCTGTATTTAGTTTATTAAGCAGTGTTTATGGTGTCTGGAGATGTAATATATACTGTCTTTCTTTATATAGGTAACACTGAATGTTGGAACAGGGGTGGACAATATAGGGGGCAGGGCCTACAGGGGGAGGGGAATAAGAGCACTTGGCTGTGGGTACCCAAATATTTGTGTTGCCCAGTGCACAGCTAATGCTAAAGGTGTCACTGATATATATATATATATATATATATATATATATATATATATATATATATATATATATATTGGGACAAATCCCTTGCAGGAATAGTCACTTCAGCACAAAATATAGTGGTTTAGGCTGTTTTATTTTTATCAGCAGTTTTAAACATGGGGTGTACTTCCTCTTTAAAACACACATAAAACAAACAAAATTCTACTCCTTTTTAGGAGACTAACTATACATGCAATATTTCCTTACTAGCCAGTACTGGGCAGCTAAGCCAGTCCCAGTTAACAAAACAAATCAAAATAAGCAGAATAGAACAAAGTTTGCTCACCAGCTTCTTGTTTCTACCAGCTATAAATTCAGACATGCAGCAAGGTCTCAAATCCTCCCTCTCTGGAGTAGCCTGCACAATGAGACACTGATTCCCTCTACGTAACTGCTTATAAAGGATCCAAATGATTTAACCAGAATCAGCTGTGGTGAGCTACTAACAAATTAACATTTTGTTAGAGGGGAAAAAGTGACCTTTCCAATCTCCTGCTAATATACACTCCTTCTCTCACCCTGTCACACATCCACAACGCCAGTGTGTGAAGCGACTGCTGCAAGAAGCCCATTCACACGAGACAGTGCATCAGCATTACCATGGATCAAACCAGCTCTGTGCTTCACTACAAAGTAAATGATTGCAAGGACAAAAACCATCTAGTGACTTGTGAGTTTCTATCTCTGTTGGTGTGCATCCATTTTAACGGAGTGTGGTCAGTGACAAGGGTGAAGCACCTTCCCAGAAAATAATATTTTAGAGTCTCCATAGCCCACTTAATAGCTAAGCACTCTTTTTCTATAACAGCATAGCGCTGTTCTCGAAGCAACAATTTCCTGCTTAGATATAGCACTGGGTGTTCTTCCTCGCCTATGTACTGTGACAGTACAGCACCCAAACTGACCTCAGAGGCATCTGTCTGTAAGAAAAACTCTTTATCAAAGTCAGGTGCCACGAAGACGGGTTGCTCACACAATGTTGAAAGAAGGTCCATAAAGGCCTCCTCTGCCTCTCTGTCCTACCTTACTGTGTCTGGACTTCTGGCTTTAATTAGGTTTGTGAGAGGAGCAGCTCTGGTCGCAAAATGGGGTATGAACCTGCGGTAGTAGCCAACAATTCCCAAGAAGGATATAACCTGCTTCTTCCTAAGAGGCCTGGGCCAATTCTGTATAGCTCCTATCTTGTTCAATTGGGGCTTCACTAACCCCCTTCCCACTACATAACCTAAATACTTAGCCTATGCCAATCCAAGAAAACATTTGGAGGGGTTGGCAGTTAATCTAGCTTTCCTAAGGGTGTCTACTACTGCCTCTACTTTCTGCAAATGAGAGTCCAAGTCTGTGCTATGGATTATGACATCATCCAAGTACGCAGCGCCATAGTGCGCATGGGGTCTTAATAATTTATCCATGAGCCTCTGAAAAGTGGCTAGAGCTCCATGGAGACCAAAGGGCATCACCTTATATTGAAATAAACCATCTGGGGTTACAAAGGCAGTTTTCTCTCGGGAATGCTTAGTGAGGGGTATCTGCCAATACCCTTTTGTTAAATCCAATGTAGAAAGAAATCTGGCCTTAGCTAGCCTCTCTACCAGTTCATCAACCCGTGGCATTGGGTAGGCATCAAACTTTGACACTTTTAATTTGCTAAAATCATTACCCTGTCACCCTGTTTAAATTGCCTTACAGTAGCACTCTTATTATAATAAAATTTTTGAGTATCCTGAGCTTTTTCCATATATTGGCGAACCAGGGGGAAAACATGATCCATTCGCTCCTGCATTTCTCTATATGCTGCACCACATTGGTACCTTGTACTCCCTGTTCCTCCCAAGTTTCCTTTAGTATGTCCAACATACCTCTCGGATGTCGACCATACAAAAGTTCAAAAGGAGAAAAACCAGTTGAGCTCTGGGGAATTTCACGGACTTCAAACAATAAGTAAGGAAGCAGTTGATCCCAATCCTTCCCATCTCTGCTTACAACTTTCCTTAACATCCCCTTAAGTGTGCAGTTAAACCTCTCTACTAGCCCATCTGTCTGTGGGTGATATATGAAGGTTTTCAAAGCCTGTATTTTAAATAACTGGCACAACTCTTTCATGAGACGGGAAACCAAAGGAGTACCTTGGTCAGTTAAAATCTCCTTTGGGATCCCAACCCATGAAAATACTTGTACAAATTTTTTTGCTATATTTTTAGCATTAGCCTTACGTAGTGGAATTGCCTCAGGGCATCGAGTTGCATAATCTACAATAACAAGAACGTATTGGTGACCACGAGCTGATTTCTCTAATGGGCCTACCAAGTCCATCCCAATCCTATCAAATGGTACATCAATAATTGGGAGGGGTATAAGTGGAGCCCTTAACTTGGGTTTTGAGGATGAGAGTTGGCATTCTGGGCAGGAAGCACATTATCTCTTTATAAACCCCTGGCCAATAGAACCTCCTCAGGAGCCTTTCCTGAGTTTTCTCTACCTCTAGATGTCCACCCAAAAGGTGTGAATTTGCAAAATCTAACACCTTCCTAGTATGAGAGGAAGGCACAACTAGTTGTTCTATCTCTTGACCTTCCTCTGATATTACTCGGTACAGAAGATAATTTTTAACCATAAAATACGGGTATACACTTTTTGTTTGACCTTCTACAGGTGCGCCATTAACCTCTACTATCCTGCTCCTTGCATGGTGTAGCAAGGGTTCATTAGCTTGTTCTTGCCCAAAGCTACTAATAATGTCTAGTTAATATGGTATCTCACAGCGCTCACACAGTGTTCCTACTTTGCTCCTGGGTACAAAAGGGGACCTAGCTAGCCCTTAGATAGAAGTATAATAATGTAAAAAGACCTAGGAGCGCCTAAAACAGGCCAAGGAAGTAAATTCAACTATAAAACTAGCTATAAACTCTGCAGGTAAGCCATGAAAAATAAATATGTAAAAGATAGGTAAAAAACTTTCTATGACGTCTCAAATAACTCTATTATCTTAACTAAGGTTAATACAAATTTAATACAATTAAAATAAAAGACAAAATATGTTAAAAACATGGATCCATGGTACAATATATACGCAAATTACATAAAGCAATAACACATAATATAATAAGACAAAAAATGATATTACAATAACAACTGAGATTGGAAATAGTTGGGAAATCGTAGGGAAATAGTGTTCCCTGCAAACAGTGTGAAATGTTCAAAAAACAGTGAAAAAAATGTCAAAATGTTGATCCCTCAAAGTCTTAACTATGTGAAAGTGATCAAAAAAATGGTCAAAAAATGATCAAACAAAAGTTGAAAAAATAATTGAAAAAATAAAGTGAAAAAATAGTGAAAAAATAATAATTCCAATATGAAAAGTGAAAAAAGCTGTGTATCTATTAACAAATCTTCCTTAAGTTTGTCCTCAAAAAAGGGGTCCATACAAGTGTTTATGTGGTAGGTGAGGGGATGTCCGGTTAACCCTGGGTTCAATCTCTTACTTTCTTTTACAGGTTGGATTAAGGGATTGAACCCAGGGTTAACCGGACATCCCCTCACCTACCACATAAACACTTGTATGGACCCCTTTTTTGAGGACAAACTTAAGGAAGATTTGTTAATCACAGCTTTTTTCACTTTTCATATTGGAATTATTATTTTTTCACTATTTTTTCACTTTATTTTTTCAATTATTTTTTCAACTTTTGTTTGATCATTTTTTGACCATTTTTGATCACTTTCACATCGTTAAGACTTTGAGGGATCAACATTTTAACATTTTTTTCACTGTTTTTTGAACATTTCACACTGTTTGCAGGGAACACCATTTCCCTACGATTTCCCAACGATTTCCATTCTCAGCTGTTATTGTAATATCATTTTTTGTCTAATTATATTATGTGTTATTGCTTTATGTAATTTGCGTATATATTGTACCATTGGTCCATGTTTTTAACATATTTTGTCTTTTATTTTAATTGTATTAAATTTGTATTAACCTTAGTTAAGATAATAGAGTTATTTGAGACGTCATAGAACATTTTTTACCTATCTTTTACATATTTATTTTTCATGGTTTACCTGCAGAGTTTATAGCTAGTTTTATAGTTGAATTTACTTCCTCTGCCTGTGTTAGGCGCTCCTAGGTCTTTTTAAATTATAATAATGTTTAGTTCACAGGGAACATTTTCAGTAATTTAACTTCCCTGATCTACTTCAGATTCTGTGCACTGAGTGGCCATGCCTTTATTACTACGTTTTCCCTGCTCATTTAACAAAACTTCATTAAGGGCTTTATTAAATCTGTATTTACTCTTCCTGCGCTCTTTTCTAGATTTACCCCTTTTGGGACTGGATGCATACAAATCAGGGTGAATAAAAGGGAAAACTTCATGTAGACGCCTATCCCCTGCTTCAACCTCTGACTCTCCTTGTTTAGCAGTAAGTTTAGACTGTATTAGGGTGTGAAACTCTACAAAGTTTCTTCCTATAACCAAGGGATAGGGCAGCCTAGGTACCACTACAGCAGTTATTTGTATTAATTTCCCAAGTATAGAGACACTTATAACAGCAGTAGGATAAGTAACAGTACACCCATGAATACACAGTACCCCTATTGTCTTATTTTTTTTGCAACTGTGATTGTTCCACTAAATCTCCTGACACTAGAGTTAAGGTACTGCCAGAGTCCACCAAAGCCTCTGTGTCTCTTTAATTAAAGCATACTGACACCCGGAAGGTGTGTATGTTTTCTCCCATGCCTGCTAGGCAAATAAGTCCACAAAAGTCAGATGGTTCTTCTCCTATGGCACATTGCATTGGTTCTGGTAGGTTTGGGCATCCTGCCCTGACATGTCCTTTAGCTCCACACTCAAAGTAGGTTAAAGGGTTCCTCCCCAAACGATCCACTCTTAGCAAAGTGTGGTTTATCTGATATCGATCTGCTGGTTCAGCTTCAGTCTCACCCTTTTTGTTTCCTGGCCTCTGGGTCCTAAAAGTCTTTTGTTGTCTCAGAGATTCGGAAACAAATTTAGATGGCATAGGACAGGCTTGCTCAAGGTCCCTGGCAGCAAGGTATCTTTCCACTTGAGCTACCATAGAATCATACGTAGTGGGGTTTCCTTGTCCTACCCACTCACAGAGGCCACGGGGCAATTCTCGCAAGAATCTGTCAAGTACTAGCATTTCAACAATTTCTGCAGGACTTTGGGCCTCTGGTCTAAGCCATTTTTGTGTCAGATGTATTAAGTCAAAGAGACCTGGGAGCCTTCCCCATGTTGAAATGCCAGTTATAGAAACGCTGGGCTCTCACTGTTCATGTTACACCCATTCTGGCAAGAATTTCAGCTTTTAACCGTGTATAGTCTATAGTAGCTTCTTCTTCCAAGTCATAATAAGCCTTTTGGGCTTCACCGAGGAGAAAAGGAGCAATGATTTCTGCCCATTGGTCTTGTGGCCAGGCTTACCGTATAGCTGTGCATTCAAATGCTACCAAATATGCCTCCACATCACCCTCTGACGTCATTTTCTGTAAGCAGCCGCTTGACCGTATCCTATTCACACCTTCTGCTTGCGTAGGTGCTCCCTGAGCAGTAATACACTGCACAACATCATAAAGCATGGCATGATCCTGTTTTTGGGCCTCAGCCAGGGTCCCAATTTGTAAAGCTAAAAGTCTGTTACACTCTTGCTGAGCTTCAACTGATGCTGCAGCCTGACGATTAGTCTCTTGTTTTATAGATGCAGCCTACAACAGGGCCTGTAAAACATCCTCCATGTTTATGTGGGTCTGTACCTTTAAGGCTTCAAGAATAGTAAAGCAGGCACTAACAATCCCTCTTCTGACACCACTGTGACAAAGCCCTTGCAGGAATAGTCACTTCAGCACGAAATATAGTGGTTTAGGCTGTTTTATTTTTATCAGCAGTTTTAAACATGGGGTGTACTTCCCCTTTAAAACAAACATAAAACAAACAAAATCCTACTCCTTTTTAGGAGACTAACTATACATGCAATATTTCCTTACTAGCCAGTACTGGGCAGCTAAGGTGGTCCCAGTTAACAAAACAAGTAAAAATAAGCAGAATAGATCAAAGTTTGCTCACCAGCCTCTTGTTTCTACCAGCTATAAATTGAGACATGCAGCAAGGTCTCAAATCCTCCCTCTCTGGAGTAGCCTGCACAATGAGACACTGATTCCCTCTACAGAACTGCTTATAAAGGATCCAAATGATTTAACCAAATTTTAAACAACTTTCTAATTTTCTTATATTCTCAAATTCCTTTGCTCTCTTATTATGTTTAGTTAAGAAGTAGGTAGGTAAGCTAAGTAGCGTGCACAAATCTGGAGCACTATATGGTTGCAGTTATCTATTTGCAAAAGTACTAGATTGCAGCACTAATTCCTGCTATTTAGTGCTCCAGACACCTACCTAGGTATCTCTCCAACGAAGAATGCCATGTGGACAAAAGCATGTTTGATAATAGAAGTACATTGGAAACTTTTTAAAAAGGGTATGCTCTGTCTAAACCACAAACAAAAATTATTGGTATTCATATTCCTTTTATAGTCTAAACCCCTTAACCACCATGGACATGTCAGGCACGTCCTCATTTGGATATCAGTTAATGACCATGGACGTGCCTGACAGCGATCCAGATGCTTTCAGGGTATTATAGTGATGCCTCGATATTGAGGCATCACTGCAATACTCTTTTTTACCCACCGATGAAGAGAGGGCCACTCTGTGACCCTCTCTGGATTGGCCATTGATGGTGCCGATCGTTGGTGGGTGGGAGCAGCAGCAGGGAGGCGGGTGGGTGGCCCATCAGTGGTTTCGCTCCTGGTATTGTTGGTTTTGAGTGCGCGCTGGGGGGGGGGGCGGGAGCGTACAGGGATGCACGCTGCATTTCAATTATATGCATTTGAATGAATAAGAAGGAGGGAGTGGGAGGGGGGAATCCAATGTTGGGTAAGGGATCTGGGAGGGGGGAGGGTATTGGGGGGGCAGCTACATTACAGAAATTGGTAATTTTATTTATTTATTTAAAAAGGCACTTTTTTTTTTTTAAATATCTTTTTATTGTTGTCCGGCAAAGCAATACACACATTCCAATTATTACAGTTTGTGAGGTCAACATGTCAAGTGATACAATTTACAGTGCAACTCATAAATTATACAAAGGATAACACACAGTAATGTCAAATTGTTGAGTGCAAAGTATTTTCCTCCTTTGTCCACACTTTGTTTCTATTGCACTTGATATCTTTCTGGTCTGTGTGATTACACTTCCCGACATAATCTTTCTCCATTATCTTTATCATAATTAAGACTAAACCTATATTTAATCAAACCTAACTAACAACATTATTAAACCTATAAATCCAGAGTTGTTACTCTTGAGGCCCAGCGGTGATAAAAAAAAAAAAAAAAAAAAAAAAGGGAGGGGGAGGATGGGAGGAAAGGGGGAGAGAGGAGGGGGAATCATTCCACATACGGAGTTATTGTTATTTAAAATAAATGTGCCCACTCCCCCCTCAGTTCCGCCTCAGTAAAAAGAACTGAGTCTTTAAATGGGGTCAGAATCAATCTTTGAATCTCCAATTCAAAGGTAAGTATGAGTCTGCGCCATTTACGCAGGAATAGACCCAGCCTATTCTGAACATCCATCCTAACATCCATTTGTTCCGTAAATATCTGTGTTCTAAGTAGGCTCCTAAAGCCCGCAAAGGAAGGGCTTTTCCTTAACGTCCAGTTTTTTAAGATACATTTTCTAGCTAACAATATTACTAGACTCAATACTGCATCCTGTTGTCTGTGTTGTGTTTCCCAGTGTAAAAAAAAAAGGATAGTTTCCGGACGGAGCGTGAGGTGTATCTGTAAGGACTGATTAATCCAATATTGTATTTTACTCCAGTATTGCCTGACTGCTGGACATTCCCACATATAATGTAAGAGAGTAGGGGCCTCTACTGCACATCTCACGCATTTATTAGGGCGCATAAGCACCCATTTGGCTAGTGTTCTTGGCGTGAGAGAGGCCCTATGGAGGAATCGTATCTGGGATTCCCTGTACATGGCGGACAACATGGCTGATTTAGTTCTTTTGAGACCTCCTCTTATGTCCTCCCAAGTAACGCCCCCAATTCCCTCACGAGCCCACCCCGTGTGCACTGAGTCCCTTGTGCTCTGTGCTCTTTGCTGTATGAGTGTCTGATAGATTTCAGATAAGGAGAACTTACCCATTTTGTATAATGTTTGCGTAATGCGGAAGGGGGAACCCTCCCAAAATTCCGGTGCACTCCGAATTAGAGTATTAATATAGTGGCGTACCTGTAGGAAGGCAAAGAAGTGCGTTCTCAGTATCCCAAACTCTCTCTGTAAGGCACCAAAATTTTTTACCTCTCTTGTAAGCGGGGCTAATAATTGTTTAAGTGATCTCAGTCCCTTCTGTTCCCAGGCCAAAAAAGGCAGAGTTTCCGAACCCGCCGGGAAGTCCGGGTTTTTGACAATAGGCAAGTAGCTTGAAACATGGCAGGGTTTCTTCAGAAACTTATGAGCCTGATGCCAAGCCTTTAATGGTTCGCTGAATAACATATTGAGGCCCAAAGCCCTCACAGATCTCATATTTGAGATATTTGGTAGGTATGCTAGGGAAACGTCCCCTAGAACCGCCTGTTCCAGAGAGGGTCGACAAAAGTGATGAGTTCCCACTTGCCAGTCCAGTACTAGGACTATTAGGGCCGCCCAATTATACAGTCTGAAGTCTGGCAAAGCCAGACCCCCATAAAGAAAACCCATGCTCAATTTTTCCCTCGAGATTCGTGGCTTACCCCCCTTCCAAATGAAGTGGGTCGCCGCCGAGTTTAACATTTTGACATCTGCTTTGATCAGGCCAAAGTCGGTGAGGGTTTCTAGTATATGCGGTATATGAGTATGAGGGTTTTGGACAAACAAGAGCATGTCATACGTGTATAGCGCCAGATGCTGTGGGTGTCCTGCCAAATCTATGCCAGGAAAGACCTGTTTTAACTTGATAGCCAACGGTTCGAGGGCAATATTAAAGAGGAGGGGTGATAAGGGACAACCCTGTTGGGTTCCTCTATGTAAGTAGAGGTTTGCTGAGAATATATTGTTGACTAGTATATTAGCAAAGGGGGCTCGATACAAATTTTTAATAAAAGTTAGAAAGGGGCCAGAGAAGTGAGCCTTAGCCATGGTGTAGAAAAGATGGTCCCACTCCACTCGATCGAAGGCCTTCTCTGCGTCAAGCGACAGCAGGAAGGCCTCTGTGTCATCTCTCACTGCGTCACCCTTCCTTTCAGTCCAAAAGTGTTGAATGACCTGCAGAACCCTGCGAACATTGACCACTAACGATCTTGCATACATGAATCCCGTTTGATCCATGTGGATAATGTCAGGTAGTATAAATTTTAGTCTTTCTGCCAATAGTTTAGTTAATATCTTGTAATCCGAGTTTAGTAAAGAGATTGGCCGGTAGGACTCTGGTAGGACGCTGTCCTTCCCTGGCTTGGGTATGAGGGTGATATATGCCGCAGAGAATTCCGGTACCGGCGTTCTCTCCCCCTCAAAGTAAGTAGCATACAAACTCGCCAATGTCGTGGAAACCTGATCCTTTAGGAGCCGATAGAATTCTATCGGCAATCCGTCCGAGCCTGAGGCTTTGCCCAGCGACATGGACATTATCGTCCTCTGGATCTCCTCCTCCCCTATGGGGGCATTCAGTTTCTCCAGTTGAGAATCTGAGATCTGCGGGATGTTGATATTTTCCCAAAATTTATCTTTTAGCTCGGCACTTGGGGAGCCCTCACTGGTGTATAGAGTGGAATAATAAGACGCGAATGCCTCTGCTATTGAATCAGCATCTCTCACTAGCTTACCCTGACTTTTCAGGGCTGCGACATGTTTAGAGGACGTGTTCATATTCACTAATGCTGCCATGAGCTTCCCTGACTTATCCCCAAATCTATAATATTTACCCCTGTTTCACAGGAGAGCCTGTGAGGCCTGGTTTGCCAGTAAGGCATCATATTCCTTCTTTGTATCAATGTAATTGCGGTAATTGAGACTAGAGGGGGTCGCACAATAGGTGCAGTAAGTCTCCGCCAAGCAGTCCCTCAGTTTCCTAATTTTCTCCGTGGATTGCTTTTTCCTGCGCGCCAGATAGGCAACAATGTTGCCCGACAAGACAGCCTTAGCGGTCGCCCAGAATAGTTCCGCAGAGCTTGTATGCTGAGCATTATTTACCCGGTAGTCATCCCAACAGTGAGTTAGGTAGCTCTGGAATTCTTGAGAATACAGTAAGTATTTTGGGAATTTAAGGGTTCGTCTGTTGCTAACCGACGGGTTCTTATCTATGAAAATTGCTATGGGTGCATGGTCTGAGACCGCCACTTCCCCAATTTTTGTGTCTATGATATGTGTAATGAGAGAATTTGAGATTAGAAACATATCAATGCGGGACATAGAGGGTAATGCGTCTGACGCACAAGTATAATCTTTCCCATCAGGGTTCAATTGCCTCCATATGTCCACCACATCCATGGAGTTCCCCAGCAGCGCAAAAGTATCCTTTTCAAATTTTTCTGAGGTTTTAGCTGTCTTTCTAGGTTTCCCACTATGTGTCCCTCTTAACCTATCACAATGAGAATTAGGAGTGAGGTTAAAATCACCCCCCAGTATAATGTGTGTACCCAGGTAGGGAGAGAGAACTGCTACAATGGTATTCCAGAAGCCCCTATCTTTTAAGTTCGGGGCGTAGATGTTGCACAATGTGTAGATTTGCTCTGCAACACATATTTGCACTATTATGTATCTACCTTCCGGGTCTTTAAGCACCTCCCTGACCTCGTATTCCAGTCTCTTACATAGAAGTATTGCAACCCCCCTACTGGCAGAGCTATATGAGGCGTATTCAACCCTCCCCACCCAGTCAGATCTCAACTTCTCATGCTCTGCATCTAAAAGATGCGTCTCTTGAAGAAATGCGATCTCTGCTTTCTTTTTTCTAAGCTGTGTGAGTATTGTTTTCCTTTTTATTGGGGAGTGAATACCCCCAATATCCCAGGAATAGATGTTAAAACTTAATTTTTAACTGGATCCTGTATCTTGTTTTGGTATCTGGTATATGGATATGTGTATAGTGTTCCAAGTGTAAGGGTATGAAGGGGGAAGGGTAGGAGGGAAAGGGAAGGACAAAAAAAAAAACAAAAAAAACCTCACCGCAGTAGTCAGACTCCCGGTTCAGTCCTCTACCACTATGAACCACCGCCAGGCCTCCGCTAGCATCCTGAATTAAAAGTAATTCTAAAATGAAGAAACATAGAAGATTTGTTACCTTGACATATTTTGTGAACTGTTTGACATGCATGTAAAGAAGCAGTAGAAAAACAATAAGAACTTTCAGACAAGTTGTAATAGATTCCACAGATCGGACTATGTCTAAGTAAGTTACAACCTGTAAATAATGCATATGGACATATGTGTTAAAAAACAATGAAACATTTAACAGATAGGTTGCTTCGTTCCGATAACCAAGCGAGCATATTAAATCTCTCATCAGCACAGCACACTCTAACATAACCTGTGCTTGGGGTGCATTTAAGAAAAGTGGTTTATAAAGGCTTACAGTCCAACCGTGTTCACACATAAATTATCTATATCTTCTACTTATGCATTCTAAGTGCCCTAAACCTTGAAAGTAACCTATGGCAACATACAAACATATAAAACTCAAACTTAAACTTAACTTCAAAGCTCTGTGTCTGTGTGTAGCCGCAGACCCATTGTCAATTATTTCAGTAGCCATCAGGACAGACTGTTTAACTTGAAACCTAAAGCAAGTCCCTATTTAAGGAAGATGTCTCATACTCTTTCTCCACTACAGTTCTCAACCCTCATCCCCTCTTGGGTGGTTCTGGCGTGGACTGCGTGGGGAGACCCCCCCGCCCTCTAGGAAGTTTTGGGCTGCAGTCGGAGTGTCAAAAAATTTTGGGCCTCTGGGGGTCATAATTTTAAGCCTAGCTGGGTATAGTAAGAAGGCTTGTCTACCCTCCCTATGAAGTTTTGAGCAGATTGGTGAAAATTCCCTTCGGCATTTCATAAGATCCACCGAGAAATCTTGAAACAGGAGCAAGCGTGCATTTTCATACATCACATTGTCCATTTTCTGTAAGCTCTTAACAACGCCGTTTTGGTCGGGAAATATAGAAACTTGATCATGATTGGCCGGGGTTGGGGTAAGTTATCTAAGCCAGCCCTTTCAGGACCTACTCTATGAGCACGTTCCACCCCACCCTCAAGATCCTGTGTAGGGATCTTCAATAATGAGGGAAGTATATTTTCAACAAAGTGGATGATGTCTGCTGGTTTTACTGATTCAGAGAGACCCAAGAGGCGCACATTATTGCGTCTCAACCTATTTTCTAGGTCATCTATTTTTAACTGCAGTGTCATGGCTTGTCTTTCTAAGGATTCAATTTTGTTAGAGTTTGACACATTAGAATCCTCCAAGTCAGAGATTCTATTCTCAGCTTCTGCTACACGTGTGGAGAACTGTTTAACATCGTCTGTGAGAGTATCAACCCCCCTCTGCAGATTGTCAATTTTGGGCATAAACAGTAAAGATATCTGCTTAACAATAGGGTGTGTGTCAATCGAAACGTTATCTGGGCAGGTTTCTGTGCTAGCTCCCAGGCTGGAGGAGTCAGCTCCAGGCTTATTTCTGCCAGAGCTAGTTTTGCTGTGACTTGCTATGGGGGTATTAGTTAAGTATCTCTCCATATACCTCTGGAAATGACAAAACAGTTAACATATGCAGGCGTTGTTCTAACAGTAGGCTACTAAAACCCCTTTCAACCAATATATGACACAATGTATGTGGGTGACTTAACCGATAATAGCAATGTCCTGTCAGTGAGGAAAACCATGTGTTAATGTAAACATTCAGTTCAATGAGGGTTATACAGCTCCTCCCCCTCTAGGGAAGTAGGGCACCAGGATGGGCTCGCCAGTACAGCGTTCTGCAAATGTCCCCTTAAAGGGGCAGAGGCCAAGTGGTCTCCTATATGTTACCAAGATAGAATATGGCAAATTCGCTGGACTGAACGGCGCGTGAGGTACTAGTCAAGTATCACTCTATACACCTCAGGGAGTGACAAGACTATTTATATGTGCAGATGATATTCCATCAACAGGCTGCTAACCCCCCCCCCCCCCAACCAGGGAAGAAAAACATGGATTAGTACAGGTAATCAACACAATAATGTTTATACAGATTATACAACTCTTCCCCCTCTAGAGTAAATGGAGGGCAACACAAGACTGTCAGCACAGCGTCCTTCAGGTGTCCCTTCAGGAGGGTGGAGGCCCAGTGTTTGGTTATATATTAGCTGAGGGTATCAGTGTTGTCTGGCTGCACAGTTTTACAGTT
The DNA here is from genome assembly GCF_027579735.1 of Bombina bombina. Taxonomy (NCBI): domain Eukaryota; kingdom Metazoa; phylum Chordata; class Amphibia; order Anura; family Bombinatoridae; genus Bombina; species Bombina bombina. The sequence goes on along the minus strand of NC_069501.1, from coordinate 925,374,684 downwards.
TACTACGGCTTGACTGCAAGAGATGAGAAGAGCAGGTTTATTGGGCTGAATGTTGTACATAAAAGGTTGCGCTGCAATTTGCCCACAGGCTCTGTCTATGTAAAAGTCCTGCAAGGTTCAGGGTTCCTGCCCTTAGTAATGTCTCCTGGGGTATGTTGTGCATTCAGCACTGTCAGTTCCTTTAGGCAAGGACAAGACTCCCTCATATAGTGGCAGGCTTAGTGTCCGCAATTAAAGACGTGGTAAATATGGCTTGCAGTAGGGGTTGCAGAGTTTCACTACCGGGGGTGAGAAGGGACGGCTAGGTGGGCTGAATGGTATACCCAAAAGTTAGGCTGAAATTTATCCACAGAATCTATCTATGCAAAGCCTTGTAAGGTCCAAGCTTCCTGCCCCCGGCAACGTCCCTTGGGGAATGCTGCGCACTCGGTATTATCAGTTACTTTAGGTAACATCACTTCTCCCTCATGCAATGCTAGGCCCAATGTCTGCAGCCAGAGCCTTGATAAGTGATATTTGTAGCAGGGGGAGCGATAAGGCCGGTTTCCCCAGTCCCACGGATAGAGTATTGGGATAGCAATGTGTTTATATGCCCCAAAGAGCAGAGATGTTAGCGGTGGCAGAAGTTTCCCAAGCAGCGTGTGTGTGCGGTACTTTACTTTACCCAGTCTGTGCTCCGGAACCCGCCTCAGCCGCCAGAGTGAGAAGCCTCTCTTTCAAGATGGCGCCTATTTTTGCACCAATCGAAGTTCCCTCTGTATTTTGCGCTCCAGTGGATTTAGCCCGGACGGGTCAGCCGATGTTGTGTCCGATGCCCAGCAGGTCCGCCTCCCAATCGGGCAATCAGCGAGTACCCGGAGCAGACCGGGTTAATGTCCCCACAGCGGTGTGGAGGTAGGAGTAGGCCGTAGTCCACGTGGGGGTGCGGAGGTGCCTTCCTCTCGGCAGGTGTCTCCCTGATGGGGTCAGTCTCCCTCTGAGCTATACCACTAGTCCGAGTTGGTAAGCGAATCTTATTGCTGCCTCCGGTGCAGTGGGTTTGTAGTGCGCCACTTCAGCGCTTCTTGTGGGGCTGTGACTTCGGTGGTGGAGCGGTGTGCGGCTCCTGAAATAAATGTGGAGGAAGTCTCTCACACTACTTCTCCACTCCGGGCAGCAAACTCTGCCTAGGGGTTATTAGTGACCACAGGGGTTATAACAGCAAGGCAAGAGGCAGCACAAAATAGGTTTTAAAGTTAGTTTCTGTGCTGCTTTATGCAGAGCTCCTCTCGCCTGCTGCTTCTCCCTTGGCCCTCCCACCGGAAGTCCAAGGCACATTTTTTTAACAAATTGGGTACTGGCAGATAGCTGCCAGTACCCAATATGGCGGCAACTAGGTAGAGAGGGGAGGGTTAGAGAGCTGTTTTGGGGGGGGGGAATCAGGGAGGTTGGGGGCTAAGGGGGATCCAGCACTGTAGAATAACTATATATATATATATATATATATATATATATATATATATATATATACAGGGAGTGCAGAATTATTAGGCAAATGAGTATTTTTACCACATCATCCTCTTTATGCATGTTGTCTTACTCCAAGCTGTATAGGCTTGAAAGCCTACTACCAATTAAGCATATTAGGTGATGTGCATCTCTGTAATGAGAAGGGGTGTGGTCTAATGACATCAACACCCTATATCAGGTGTGCATAATTATTAGGCAACTTCCTTTCCTTTGGCAAAATGGGTCAAAAGAAGGACTTGACAGGCTCAGAAAAGTCAAAAATAGTGAGATATCTTGCAGAGGGATTCAGCACTCTTAAAATTGCAAAGCTTCTGAAGCGGGATCATCGAACAATCAAGCGTTTCATTCAAAATAGTCAACAGGGTCGTAAGAAGCGTGTGGAAAAACCAAGGCGCAAAATAACTGCCCATGAACTGAGAAAAGTCAAGCGTGCAGCTGCCAAGATGCCACTTGCCACCAGTTTGGCCATATTTCAGAGCTGCAACATCACTGGAGTGCCCAAAAGAACAAGGTGTGCAATACTCAGAGACATGGCCAAGGTAAGAAAGGCTGAAAGACGACCACCACTGAACAAGACACACAAGCTGAAACGTCAAGACTGGGCCAAGAAATATCTCAAGACTGATTTTTCTAAGGTTTTATGGACTGATGAAATGAGAGTGAGTCTTGATGGGCCAGATGGATGGGCCCGTGGCTGGATTGGTAAAGGGCAGAGAGCTCCAGTCCGACTCAGACGCCAGCAAGGTGGAGGTGGAGTACTGGTTTGGGCTGTGTTACGGTACCAACAGTGTACCAAGGGTTAGTACCAGGGAACAATGTCCTGCATAGGGAATCAGCAATTCACAACCCAGCCAGTTTCAGGTTTAAAACAGAATGTAATTTATTAAAGGCTAGATGCCTAGTATTTATACAGGTTTGACACCCCCCCCCCCCCCCAGATGGGGGTTGAAAGACTGTTGTACATTACATGGAGGGAACAAGCCCTTTGACATGATACAATAGAATTATATTACTTAAACACTTCAACCACAAGACACTCTTGGCCCTTCTTATCACTTAGGCGTTTTCTCTCTGGAGGTGATCAAACAATAGAATGCTTAGCACTAATTAGATTATAGCTGGAGCCAGCAACTCTGTCTTTAGAAATTAGTTTCTTAGCTAAACACAATTAACTCCTTCAGTACTGACAGAAGGGTCTGTCACATATCTCCCCCGTTGTGGAACACTCCGGCAGACCCGGCTTGACCCTTTGGCGGGTCAACCTGGGGATGACCGGACTAGGAGGTGGTAGGCATGTCAGTTTGCCAGGACAATCCATCTGTATTCCCGTTATGAGAGAGAATTCCTGTCCATACAAAGAAGGGTTCAACTTCCTCAGTGCCCAGACTAGGGCTAAACAGTCCTTCAAAATCCCATCAGCTTCTTTACGAGTTTTCTGTACCTGCTCTTTATAGGTATCCACAATCCCTTCATACTGACATAGGGTGCCCTTGAGTTGCTGCACCTCACTATGAGCCAGCGTCAGCTTCTCCTCAAGTGTCGCTAAGTTTGTCTTTAAGGTTTCATGTCCCACTCTCAAGCTGGTGTTTTCTGCAGTCTGTCGGTGCAGCTTGTCTAGCAGAGATTCACGTTCTAAACGTGCTTTTTCCTCTGCGCTCCTCTTCTCCTTCATCAGCGCATTGTAACGGGACTTCCACGTATCAATAGCGGATAGAGATTTACTGAGCTCAGCGTCCTGGGGCTTAGCAGCAGGGGGGTCAGTCTCTGCTGCACGGATCTGAGCACGGGTAGTCACAGGGTTAACATCAGCGGGACCCATGGGAGCATAGGCAGAAACAAGGGGAGCCAAGTCATTTCCAAGAAGAACATCAGCAGGTAAGTCCTTCTTGACCCCCACATTCACAGGTCTAGCGCCCACTCCCCAATCCAAATGTACCCTGGCAACAGGTAGGCTGAACACATCGCCCCCTGCTATCCTCACAGCCACAGTGTCTCCAGTGTACTGTTTCTCAGACACCAAGTTCTTTTGAAGCAAGGTCATGGTAGCACCAGTATCCCGTAGACCACTGACCTTCTTCCCATTCACTTTAACCAGTTGCCGGTTATTCCGGTGGGCAGCTTGCACAAGGTCTGCCTCATGTAGGATGCTCCAGCATTCTTGCGCCTCTACGTAGCGGGCCACAGGCTGAGAGTTACGTGGGATTCCGCCGGCGGGTCTTCTCCAGGACTGTGCTTGGTTCGCTGTATTTAGGGGACACTCTGGTCTTTTGTGCCCTAGTTGCTTACATCCAAAGCACCAAATAGGCTGTGAGTAGCCCCGTGAATTGAACCGGGCTCTCTGAGGGTAGTTCGTGGCCGGAGGCCGTGTGGTATAGCGGTGCGCCGGGGGTTGGTAACTGGCAGCTGCTGGGGTGACTGGGGGTCTGTACTCCACTCTAGCAGGGGGCTTAGTGGTAGCAGTGTCCAGTTTGCGGGCATCCATATACTCATCTGCCAGGCGAGCAGCTTCATGCAGGGTGGAGGGTTTACGGTCCCGAACCCACTCTCTAACTCCTGCTGATAACTTGTCAAAGCAATGTTCCAACAGGAATAGCTGCAGCACCTCTTCCCCAGATACGGCTTGGCACCCCGCTATCCAGTGAGCTGCTGTGCGGTGCACCTTACATGCCCACTCAACGTAGGAATCACCAGCTAATTTAACAGTGTCTCTGAACCGCCTCCGGTATGCCTCCGGTGTAACCGCATACCTGGAGAGCAGAGCCTCTTTCACAGTATTATAATCCCCAACCTCCTCATCTGGAATGGCCCGAACAGCCTCACTGGCCCGGCCGGATAATTTTCCGGATAATATCGTGACCCAGTCCTCTGCGGGTACCTTGTGTAGTGCACATTGCCTCTCAAAATCCGCAAGGAACCCATCAATCTCTCCTTCTGTTTCCAGGAAGTTTTTAAAAGCTGCAAAATTTACTTTTCTCTTTTCCACTTGGGCTGCTGCAGCGCTGCTTTGGCGAAGTAGGTTGGCCTCCACAGCTGCTATGACCCGGTCGATAATTTCCGCAGATGGGTTGGGGCCATAATATGCCAGTCTTATTTTAACCGCCCGATCAAAGCTTGCTTCTTCAGGGGTTCTGTCTGATATGCTGGGCCCATTGGTTCCTTCTGTCCCTGGTACTCTTTCCATCTTAGTCAGTATTGTAATAATCCCCCTCTTCCTGAGGTTACTGGCTTGTGTAGTTGCTCTTCTGGGCGATAAGGTTCATTCCGTCGCTTGCCACCAATTGTTACGGTACCAACAGTGTACCAAGGGTTAGTACCAGGGAACAATGTCCTGCATAGGGAATCAGCAATTCACAACCCAGCCAGTTTCAGGTTTAAAACAGAATGTCATTTATTAAAGGCTAGATGCCTAGTATTTATACAGGTTTGACACCCCCCCCCCCAGATGGGGGTTGAAAGACTGTTGTACATTACATGGAGGGAACAAGCCCTTTGACATGATACAATAGAATTATATTACTTAAACACTTCAACCACAAGACACTCTTGGCCCTTCTTATCACTTAGGCGTTTTCTCTCTGGAGGTGATCAAACAATAGAATGCTTAGCACTAATTAGATTATAGCTGGAGCCAGCAACTCTGTCTTTAGAAATTAGTTTCTTAGCTAAACACAATTAACTCCTTCAGTACTGACAGAAGGGTCTGTCACAGGCTGTGTGTCATCAAAGATGAGCTTGTGAGGCCTTTTCGGGTTGAGGATGGAGTCAAGCTCAACTCCCACTCCTACTGCCAGTTTCTGGAAGACACCTTCTTCAAGCAATGGTACAGGAAGAAGTCTGCATCCTTCAAGAAAAACATGATTTTCATGCAGGACAATGCTCCATTACACTCGTCCAAGTACTCCACAGCATGGCTGGCTAGAAAGGGTATAAAAGAAGAAAATCTAATGACATGGCCTCCTGATCTGAACCCCATTGAGAACCTGTGGTCCATCATCAAATGTGAGATTTACAAGGAGGGAAAACAGTACACCTCTCTGAACAGTGTCTGGGAGGCTGTGGTTGCTGCTGCACGCAATGTTGATGGTGAACAGATCAAAACACTGACAGAATCCATGGATGGCAGGCTTTTGAGTGTCCTTGCAAAGAAAGGTGGCTATATTGGTCACTGATTTGTTTTTGTTTTGTTTTTGAATGTCAGTAATGTATATTTGTGAATGTTGAGATGTTATATTGGTTTCACTGGTAAAAATAAATAATTGAAATGGGTATATATTTGTTTTTTGTTAAGTTGCCGAATAATTATGCACAGTAATAGTCACCTGCACACACAGATATCCCCCTAAATAGCTATAACTAAAAACAAACTAAAAACTACTTCCAAAACTATTCAGCTTTGATATTAATGAGTTTTTTGGGTTCATTGAGAACATGGTTGTTGTTCAATAATAAAATTAATCCTCAAAAATACAACTTGCCTAATAATTCTGCACTCCCTGTATATATATATATATATATATATATATATATATATATATATATATATATATATATATATGTATCATAAAAATTAAAAAAAACTTTTATTTTAGTACTGGCAGACTTTCTACCAGTACTGAAGATGGCGGTGACAATTGTGAGGTGGGGGAGGGTAGAGAGCTGTTTAAGGGGGGTCTGCTTGTACTTATTGCCCTATAACTTGCAAAAAAGCAAAGAACATGTAAACATTGGGTATTTCTGAAGTCAGGACAAAATTAAGAAACTATTTAGGATGGGTGCTTTTTGGTGGTAGATTTGTAACAGATTTTGGGGGTCAAAGTTAGAAAAAGTGTGTTTTTTTCCATTTTTTCATCATATTTTAATTATAAGATATAATGAAAATAATGATATCTTTAGAAAGTCCATTTAATGGCGAGAAAAACGGTATATAATGTGTGGGTACAGTAAATGAGTAAGAGGAAAATTACAGCTAAACACAAACAAAGCAGAAATGTAAAAAGAGCCCTGGTCCCAAACGGTCAACAAATGGAAAAGTGCTCTGGTCACTAAGGGGTTAATATCTAGTTCAGAGGTTTGGCTTTTGTACAGTATCAAAACCTGACTGAACTAAACAGACTGCACATTCAATAATAAAATTTAACCGAGTTTGCTTCTATTACCTTTAAAAGTGAATTATATACATTAGAAAGAGCTTAATGCATTCACTTTAGCATAAGGCAAATAGTATTAGCATATCCAAACTGGCAATTTAAATGTATTATGTGCATTATTTAAACCCAAACAAATCTCAATGGAAAATTATTTGCATACCAATCATGTGATCATGTGTTACTTGTGCATAGAATGGACAGTTCATTGTGAATTGGAATCAATGTATAATGGAAGCTAGCTGAGGAAATAGAGCACCTAATTATTGTGGTAAATGTCTCGGCATCAAATTGTATTCAAGGCAATTAATAGAATTGAATTATTAGCAGTCATGTGTGGAGACCATATGACTGGAGGGCAGTGATGAGATTAGTCATTTCTGTTTGGTAAATACTAAAAATCAGGATTTATTTGAGAACTTAAACATACATTAACTATATATTTTTTCCATTTAACAGAGACATACTCCTTTCCAACACCTTAAAGATCCTTTAACATCTAAACAATTTCAATTTCAAAACAATAAAAGTCACATTATACCCTGACCTAAAAATATTATGGCAGAAAAACAATCTAAAAACCTAGGGGGTTGGGGGGTTGGGGGGGCAGCAGAATTTTGAGGGCCTAGGGCAGCACAAAACCTAAATACGCCACTGATGCACATGAGTGAGCCAATCACACAAGGCATCTATGTGCAGCCACCAATCAGCAGCTACTAAGCATATCTAGTTATGCTTTTCAGCAAAGGATATCAAGATAATAAAGCAAAATAAATAAAAGAAGTAAATTATCAAGGTGTTTAAAATTGCATGTTCTTTCTAAATCATGAAAGAAAAATTTTAGGTTTATGTCCCTTTAATGTTCTTAAACGCTCTCAATGTCCTTATAGCCTGATAGTTATAGCAACAATTCCAAAATAGAAAATTCTGTTAAACATGGATGTTGTTTTTAATTTCTTCCTTCAGTTTATAGGAGTTGTTATAATTGCAATAGCTGTAAATCATTTTTTCAACTACAGTATATATGGGGGGGTAGTTATCAAGCCGTCAACCTCAAATACGCTGGAATTCCGCAGCGTATTTGTGGCGAGGCTGATTCGCCTTAGTTATCAAAGGCTAGAGACCGGCAAAAGTAGAATTTTGTGACGTAAACTTCGATCCGCCGGACTCAGTCCGACACAGATCGATTCTTACGTCACTCCAGATGTTCCGCACACAAGTGCGGCACAATCTCACTACTTTTGCTAGTTATCAAATGACTAGCAGGTACGCTCGGCCCTTTTACGGCCCAGCGTACCTGGTTTTCAAACCGCCACCCCTGGAGGCGGCGGATCCCATAGGAATCAATGGGAGTCTGACCATAGCGAAAGTACAAGTTCGCTGCTGACAGACATCCCATTGATTTCTATGGGAGCTGTCTACACCTAACACCCTAACATGTACCCCGAGTCTAAACACCTCTAATCTGTCCCCCCTGCACCGCCGCAACTAAATAAAGTTATTACCCCCTAAACCGCCGCTCCCGGAGCCCACCGCAAGCTACTCTATACATATTAACCCCTAAACCGCCGCTCCCTGACCCCGCCGCAACTATAATAAATGTATGACCCCCTAAACCGCCGCTCCTGGAGCCCACCGCAAGCTACTCTATGCATATTAACCCCTAAACCGCCGCTCCCTGACCCCGCCGCAACTATAATAAATGTATTAACCCCTAAACCGCCACTCACGGAGCCCACCGCAAGCTACTCTATACATATTAACCCCTAAACCGCCGCTCCCGGAGCCCACTGCAACTATAATAAATGTCTTAACCCCTAAACCGCCGCTCACGGAGCCCACCGCCACCTACATTATACCTAGTAACCCCTATCCTGCCCCCCCTATACCGCCGCCCTCTATAATAAAGTTATTAACCCCTATCCTGCCAATCCCGCACCTCGCCGCAACTAAATGAATAGTTTAACCCCTAAACCGCCGCTCCCGTACCCCCGCAACCTAAATTAAATTTATTAACCCCTATCCTGCCCCCCCTACACCGTCGCCACCTATAATAAATTTATTAACCCCTATCCTGCCCCCCCTACACCGTCGCCACCTATAATAAATTTATTAACCCCTATCCTGCCCCCCACTACAACGCCGCCACTGTAATAAAATTATTAACCCCTAAACCTAAGTCTAACACTAACCCTAACGCCCCCCTAACTTAAATATTAATTAAATAAATCTAAATAATATTTCTGTTATTAATTAAATTAATCCTATTTAAAATTAAATACTTACCTTTAAAATAAACCCTAATATAGCTACAATATAAATAATAATTATATTGTAGCTATCTTAGGATTTATTTTTATTTTACAGGTAACTTTCAATTTATTTTAACTAGGTACAATAGCTATTAAATAGTTATTAACTATTTAATAGCTTACCTAGCTAAAATAAAGAGAAATGTACCTGTAAACTAAAAACTAACCTAAGTTACAATTACACCTAACACTACACTATACTTTAATAAATTATTCCTATTTAAAACTAAATACTTACCGTAAAATAAACCCTAAGGCCTAGATTTGGAGTTTGGCGGTAGCCGTGAAAACCAGCGTTAGAGGCTCCTAACGCTGGTTTTAGGCTAACTCCGGTATTTGGAGTCACTCAAAAAAGGGTCTAACGCTCACTTTTCAGCCGCGACTTTTCCATACCGCAGATCCCCTTACGTCAATTGCGTATCCTATCTTTTCAATGGGATTTTTCTAACTCCGGTATTTAGAGTCATGTCTGAAGTGAGCGTTAGAATTCTAACGACAAAACTCCAGCCGCAGAAAAAAGTCAGTAGTTAAGAGCTTTCTGGGCTAACGCCGGTTCATAAAGCTCTTAACTACTGTACTCTAAAGTACACTAACACCCATAAACTACCTATGTTCCCCTAAACCGAGGTCCCCCCACATCGCCGACCCCTATATTATATTTATTAACCCCTAATCTGCCCCCCTCAACGTCGCCTACACTTATTAACCCCTAATCTGCCGAGCGGACCGCACCGCTACTATAATAAAGTTATTAACCCCTAATCCGCCTCACTAACCCTATAATAAATAGTATTAACCCCTAATCTGCCCTCCCTAACATCGCCGACACCTAACTTCAATTATTAACCCCTAATCTGCCGACCGGAGCTCACCGCTATTCTAATAAATGTATTAACCCCTAAAGCTAAGTCTAACCCTAACACTAACACCCCCCTAAGTTAAATATAATTTTAATCTAACGAAATAAATTAACTCTTATTAAATAAATTATTCCTATTTAAAGATAAATACTTACCTGTAAAATAAATCCTAATATAGCTACAATATAAATTATAATTACATTGTAGCTATTTTAGGATTAATATTTATTTTACAGGCAACTTTGTAATTATTTTAACCATGTACAATAGCTATTAAATAGTTAAGAACTATTTAATAGCTACCTAGTTAAAATAATTACAAAATTACCTGTAAAATAAATCCTAACCTAAGTTACAATTAAACCTAACACTACACTATCAATACATTAATTAAATACAATATCTACAAATAACTACAATGAAATAAACTAACTAAAGTACAAAAAATAAAAAAATATCTACAAACATAAGAAAAATATTACAACAATTTTAAACTAATTACACCTACTCTAAGCCCCCTAATAAAATAACAAAGACCCCCAAAATAAAAAATGCCCTACCCTATTCTAAATTAATAAAGTTCAAAGCTCTTTTACCTTACCAGCCCTGAACAGGGCCCTTTGCGGGGCATGCCCCAAGAAGTTCAGCTCTTTTGCCTGTAAAAAAAAAACATACAATACCCCCCCCCCCAACATTACAACCCACCACCCACAAACCCCTAATCTAACCCAAACCCCCCTTAAATAAACCTAACACTAAGCCCCTGAAGATCATCCTACCTTGTCTTCACCTCACCAGGTATCACCGATCCGTCCTGGCTCCAAAATCTTCATCCAACCCAAGCGGGGGCTGGCGATCCATCATCCGGTTGCTGAAGAGGTCCAGAAGAGGCTCCAAAGTCTTCATCCTATCCGGGAAGAAGAGGCGATCCGGACCGGCAACCATCTTGATCCAAGCGGCATCTTCTATCTTCATCCGATGACGACCGGCTCCATCCTGAAGACCTCCACCGCGGACCCATCTTCTTCCGGCGACGTCCAACTGAAGAATGACGGTTCCTTTAAGGGACGTCATCCAAGATGGCATCCCTCGAATTCCGATTGGCTGATAGAATCCTATCAGCCAATCGGAATTAAGGTAGGAATATTCTGATTGGCTGATGGAATCAGCCAATCAGAATCAAGTTCAATCCGATTGGCTGATCCAATCAGCCAATCAGATTGAGCTCGCATTCTATTGGCTGTTCCGATCAGCCAATAGAATGCAAGCTCAATCTGATTGGCTGATTGGATCAGCCAATCGGATTGAACTTGATTCTGATTGGCTGATTCCATCAGCCAATCAGAATTCGAGGGACGCCATTAAAGGAACCGTCATTCTTCAGTTGGACGTCGCCGGAAGAAGATGGGTCTGCGGTGGAGGTCTTCAGGATGGAGACGGTCGTCATCGGATGAAGATAGAAGATGCCGCTTGGATCAAGATGGTTGCTGGTCCGGATCGCCTCTTCTTCCCGGATAGGATGAAGACTTTGGAGCCTCTTCTGGACCTCTTCAGCCACCGGATGATGGATCGCCAGCCCCCGCTTGGGTTGGATGAAGATTTTGGAGCCAGGACGGATCGGTGATACCTGGTGAGGTGAAGACAAGGTAGGATGATCTTCAGGGGCTAAGTGTTAGGTTTATTTAAGGGGGGTTTGGGTTAGATTAGGGGTATGTGGGTGGTGGGTTGTAATGTTGGGGGGGTATTGTATGTTTTTTTTTTACAGGCAAAAGAGCTGAACTTCTTGGGGCATGCCCAGCAAAGGGCCCTGTTCAGGGCTGGTAAGGTAAAAGAGCTTTGAACTTTATTAATTTAGAATAGGGTAGGGCATTTTTTATTTTGGGGGTCTTTGTTATTTTATTAGGGGGCTTAGAGTAGGTATAATTAGTTTAAAATTGTTGTAATATTTTTCTTATGTTTGTAGATATTTTTTTATTTTTTGTAACTTAGTTAGTTTATTTCATTGTAGTTATTTGTAGATATTGTATTTAATTAATTTATTGATAGTGTAGTGTTAGGTTTAATTGTAGGTAATTGTAGGTATTTTATTTAATTAATTTAATGATAGTATAGTGTTAGGTTTAATTGTAACTTAGGTTAGGATTTATTTGACAGGTAATTTTGTAATTATTTTAACTAGGTAACTATTAAATAGTTCTTAACTATTTAATAGCTATTGTACCTGGTTAAAATAAATACAAAGTTACCTGTAAAATAAATATTAATCCTAAAATAGCTACAATGTAATTATAATTTATATTTTAGCTATATTAGGATTTATTTTACAGGTAAGTATTTAGCTTTAAATAGGAATAATTTATTTAATAAGAGTTAATTAATTTCGTTAGATTAAAATTATATTTAATTTAGGGGGGTGTTAGTGTTAGGGTTAGCTTTAGGGGTTAATACATTTATTAGAATAGCGGTGAGCTCCGGTCGGCAGATTAGGGGTTAATAATTGAAGTTAGGTGTCGGCGATGTTAGGGAGGGCAGATTAGGGGTTAATACTATTTATTATAGGGTTAGTGAGGCGGATTAGGGGTTAATAACTTTATCATAGTAGCGCTCAGGTCCGGTCGGCAGATTAGGGGTTAATAAGTGTAGGCAGGTGGAGGCGACGTTGTGGGGAGCAGATTAGGGGTTAATAAATATAATATAGGGGTCGGCGGTGTTAGGAGCAGCAGATTAGGGGTACATAGGGATAATGTAAGTAGCGGCGGTTTACAGAGCGGCAGATTAGGGGTTAAAAAATTTATGCAGGGGTCAGCAATAGCGGGGGCGGCAGAATAGGGGTAAATAAGTGTAAGGTTAGGGGTGTTTACACTCGGGGTACATGTTAGGGTGTTAGGTGCAGACGTAGGAAGTGTTTACGCATAGCAAACAATGGGGCTGCGTTAAGAGCTGAACGCGGCTTTTTTGCAGGTGTTAGGTTTTTTTTCAGCTCAAACAGCCCCATTGTTTCCTATGGGGGAATCGTGCACGAGCACGTTTTTGAGGCTGGCCGCGTCCGTAAGCACCGCTGGTATCGAGAGTTGAAGTTGCGTTAAAAATGCTCTATGCTCCTTTTTTGGAGCCTAACGCAGCCTTTATGTGGACTCTCAATACCAGAGTTATTTTTATGGTGCGGCCAGAAAAAAGCTGGCGTTAGCTACGCGGGTCCTTACCGACAAAACTCCAAATCTAGCCGTAAGATAGCTACAATATAATTAATAATTACATTGTAGCTATCTTAGGATTTATATTTATTTTACAGGTAAATTTGTATTTATTTTAGCTAGTTACAATAGTTATTAAATAGTTATTAACTATTTAATAACTACCTAGCTAAAAGAAATACAAAATTACCTGTAAAATAAATCCTAACCTAAGTTACAATTAAACCTAACACTACACTATCATTAAATAAATTAAATAAACTACCTACAAATAACTACAATTAAATACAATTACATAAACTAACTAAAGTACAAAAAATAAAAAAAGCTAAGTTACAAAAAATAAAAAAAATAAGTTACAAACATTTAAAAAAATATTACAACAATTTTAAGGTACTTACACCTAATCTAAGCCCACTAATAAAATAACAAACCCCCCCCAAAATAAAAAAAATGCCCTACCCTATTCTACATTAAAAAAGTTCAAAGCTCTTTTACCTTACCAGCCCTTAAAAGGGCCTTTTGTGGGGGCATGCCCCAAAGAGTTCAGCTCTTTTGCCTGTAAAAGAAAAATACAACCCCCCCAACATTAAAACCCACCACCCACATACCCCTAATCTAACCCAAACCCCCCTTAAAATAACCTAAAACTAATCCCCTGAAGATCATCCTACCTTTAGTCGTCTTCACTCAACCGAGCAGCGATGGAACCGAAGAGGACATCCGGACCGGCAGAAGTGATCCTCCAAGGGGCGCTGAAGAAAGCTTCCATCTGATGAAGTGATCCTCCAAGCGGCGCTGAAGAAATCTTCCATTCCGGCGATGTCATCTTTCAAGAGGCGCTGAAGAAGTCTTCTATCCGGGCGAGGTCATCTTCGAAGCCGGGTCTTGAATCTTCATCCCGCCGACGCGGAACATCCTTCTTTCCCGACGGACTACCGACGAATGAAGGCTCCTTTAAGGGACGTCATCCAAGATGGCATCCCTTCAATTCCGATTGGCTGATAGGATTCTATCAGCCAATCGGAATTAAGGTAGGAAAAATCTGATTGGCTGATTGAATCAGCCAATCAGATTCAAGTTCAATCCGATTGGCTGATCCAATCAGCCAATCAGATTGAGCTCGCCTTCATTCGTCGGTAGTCCGCTGCTCGGTTGAGTGAAGACGACTAAAGGTAGGATGATCTTCAGGGGATTAGTTTTAGGTTATTTTAATGGGGGTTTGGGTTAGATTAGGGGTATGTGGGTGGTGGGTTTTAATGTTGGGGGGGTTGTATTTTTCTTTTACAGGCAAAAGAGCTGAACTCTTTGGGGCATGCCCCCACAAAAAGGCCCTTTTAAGGGCTGGTAAGGTAAAAGAGCTTTGAACTTTTTTAATGTAGAATAGGGTAGGGCATTTTTTTATTTTGGGGGGGGTTGTTATTTTATTAGGGGGCTTAGATTAGGTGTAAGTAGCTTAAAATTGTAATTTTTTTAAAAATGTTTGTCATTTTTTTTTTTTGTAACTTAGCTTTTTTTATTTTTTGTACTTTAGTTAGTTTATGTAATTGTATTTAATTGTAGTTATTTGTAGGTAGTTTATTTAATTTATTTAATGATAGTGTAGTGTTAGGTTTAATTGTAACTTAGGTTAGGATTTATTTTACAGGTAATTTTGTATTTCTTTTAGCTAGTTAGTTATTAAATAGTTAATAACTATTTAATAACTATTCTAACTAGCTAAAATAAATACAAATTTACCTGTAAAATAAATATAAATCCTGAGATAGCTACAATGTAATTATTAATTATATTGTAGCTATCTTAGGGTTTATTTTACAGGTAAGTATTTAGTTTTAAATAGGAATAATTTATTAAAGTATAGTGTAGAGTTAGGTGTAATTGTAACTTAGGTTAGTTTTTAGTTTACAGATACATTTCTCTTTATTTTAGCTAGGTAAGCTATTAAATAGTTAATAACTATTTAATAGCTATTGTACCTAGTTAAAATAAATTGAAAGTTACCTGTAAAATAAAAATAAATCCTAAGATAGCTACAATATAATTATTATTTATATTGTAGCTATATTAGGGTTTATTTTATAGGTAAGTATTTAGTTTTAAATAACATTAACTTAGTTAATAACAGAAATATTATTTAGATTTATTTAATTAATATTTAAGTTAGGGGGGCGTTAGGGTTAGTGTTAGACTTAGGTTTAGGGGTTAATAATTTTATTACAGTGGCGGCGGTGTAGTGGGGGGCAGGATAGGGGTTAATAAATTTAATATAGGTTGCGGCGGGTTCATGGAGCGTCGGTTTAGGGGTAAAACTATTTATTTAGTTGCCGCGAGGTGCGGGATCAGCAGGATAGGGGTTAATAATTTTATTATAGAGGGCGACGGTATAGGGGGGCAGGATAGGGGTTACTAGGTATAATGTAGGTGGCAGCGGTGTCCGGGAGCGGCGGTTTAGGGGTTAATACATTTATCACAGTTGCGGCAGGGTCTAGAAGCGGCGGTTTAGGGGTTAATACATTTATAAGAGTTGTGGCAGGGACTAGGAGTGGCGGTTTAGGGGTTAGTAACTTTATTTAGTTGCGGGGGGCTCTGGGGGCGCCTTTATAGGGATAGAAAAGTCCAGTTTAGTGTGAGTGCTTAGTGACAGGCTAGCAATAAAGTTGGGAAAAAGCCGAAGAGCAGCGAGATTGGATGAGTGATAACTCTCACAGTCCGCTGCTCATCGCCCCGTACTTGGTGCGCGGCTTTTTGACAGCTTTATTTGATAACTTAGGCGAACGTATTCAGGTCCGCGGCGGCGAAGGTAGGCGAGCTTAGGCGGGCGTATTGGGCCGGCGAAGGCAGGAAAAGTAGACACGTTGATAACTACCCCCCATGGTGTCTACTCAAGTCCATTACAAAATCTGTGCAAAACCGCATCTCCCATAGCTCTTTGTGGGTTTATCAATTTTGAGGACATTCTAACCATTAAAAACATAAGAAAATGTGTTTTTCCAGTCATTTTGCATTGAACTTACTGCACCAATATTTAGTGAAATGCCATTTCCCCATACTTAGCCAGATAACTGGAAATGTATTACTATATCTAGGCCTTGCATACTGTGTTTTCACACTCATTTTGATGGAATGGAAACCTTTACCCGGTTTTACTACAAAAAGAATAAATCTTCTCAATCTACCTCTATGGCCTTCATTTAAGTAGATGCAAATGACGCTTTGGAGCTCCTGCAAGAGCAAGCCTGCACTCAATTGTTCGTAAAAACTCTAACCTAGATTACGAGTTTTGTGCTAAACAGGGTGCAAAACTAACACACACGTTATTTCACTCTCCAAAGCGCTGCCATTACGAGTTACTGAAAAGCCTCCTTGTGTTGTACGATATGGTGGCGTTAAGCTCCATACCACACAAAATCCAAGTGCTGATTCGACGTGCTCGTGCATGCTTTCCCCCATAGACATCAATGGGGAGAGAGTGTTAGAAAAAAACCTGAAAGTACGGAATGAAATATCTCTGTAACGCAACCCCATTAATGGATTAATGTCTATGGGGGAAAAAGCTACGTTTATACACCCTAACGTAAACCCCAAGTTTAAACACCCCTAATCAGCCGCCCCCAACATTGCTGACACCTAAATAAAGTTATTTAGCCCTAATCTGCTTCTCCCAACATCTCTTACAGTAATAAAAGTTATTAACCCCTATTCCGCCGCTCCCCGACATCGCCGACACTATAATAAAGTTATTAACCCCTATTCCACTGCTTTCTGACATCGCCGCCACTATAATAAAGTCATTAATCCCTAAATCTCCGGTCTCCCACGTCGTCGCCACTAAATAAACCTATCAACCCCTAAACCTCCAGACTCCCACATTTCCGCAACTATATAAATCTATTAACCCCTAAACCGCTGGCCCCCACATCACAAAACACTAAATTAAACTATTAACCCCTAAACCTAACACCCCCTAACTTTCAATTAAAATTAAAATATAACTATCTTTAATTAAAAATGAAAAATAAATAATAAATAAATAAAAACTTACCTGTGAAATAAAAATAAACCTACCATTAAACTATAAATTAACCTAACCTTACTATTCTTTCAAAAATGCTACCAATTAAAAAATCTAAATGACAAATTTCAAAAAACCTAACACTACGAGAAAAATTAAAAATCTAAAATTACAAAAAATAATAAATACTAAATTGCGAAAAATAAAAAACACTAAGCTTACAAAAAATAAACAAATTGATGTACATTGCTTGAGCTGGGAACTTTGGAGGCAATGCCTTGAATCCGGGGGGGAATTTACGTTCTTAATAAAATGGGCAAGCGCTCACACCTGTCCCTAAAACAGCATCAGTCTCTCGGGGAAAGTGTCTCCTATCTCTCCCCTTTCCCCTCCCCTTTTTTTTTTTCTCCCTCTTTTCCAGAGTCGGGAGTAGTCTTGTTACAGTTTTCCATGGAGTCTCCCAATGCTTATGGAGCCATGGTTTTTAGTTAACATTTCTTATTACTCAGGTGTCTTTATGTTGCTACAGTTCAAACATCGCTTATTTTTTAGGTATGATGTATAGGGTGTAACTCAATGAGGGTCTTTGTTGCTTGTATATCTGTGTAATTCTTGATACTGAGTAGAGTAAGGACTTACTATGTTACACACAGTTTCTTTGTTTATTCTTAACAATGTGGCCCCACAGTCCAAATCTACCTCATCCTTGTGGTTAGGCCATAATGTAAAAATTCTTCAACCTTTGTTTTTTTGTTACCAGACTATAATCACTTGGAAATTGTTTACCCTTATTATTTTTGCAACATTGTAACGTATATTTTGTATTCTTGAAAAACTTTCAATAAAAAATATTTAAACAAAATAAAAAATAAAAACAATTACACCTAATCTAATAGCCCTATAAAAATAAAAAGCCCCCCAAAATAAAAACACCCCCTAGCCTAAAATAAACTACCAATCGCCCTTAAAAGGGCCTTTTGTAGGGCATTGCCATAAGTTAAACAGCTATTTTTCCTGTAAAAAAATAAAAAGTCCTCCCAACAGTAAAACCCACCTACCAACCAATCCCCCAAAATAAAAAAAACTAACTCTAAAAAAAACCTAAGCTACCCATTGCCCCTAAAGGGGCATTTGTATGGGCATTGACCTTAAAAGGGCATTCAGCTATTTTTGACATTGCCCAAACCCTAATCTGGAAAAAACACCCCAAAAAATAAAAACAAAACCTAACACTAACCACAGAACTACTCATGGTTTCTAAAGTCCGGACATCCATCTCCATCCAGGCAGCGAGAAGTCTTCATCCAGGCGTCGACATCTTCATCCATCACGGGGGCGTCTTCTATCTTCATCCCGGTGGCATGGAGCGGCGAAGACATCCAGCGCGGAGCGTCCGCTTTATACGGTCCCCGCAGTATACTGAAGCTTCAACGCAAGGTAGCCATTTCAAAATGGCGTACTTTGCATTCCTATTGGCTGATTTGATTCTTCAAATTCAAATCACCCAATAGGATGAGAGCTACTGAAATCCGATCGGCTGTTTAAAACAGCCAATAGGATGAGAGCTACTGAAATCCTATTGGCTGTTCAAAGGGCAAAGAAAAAGAGCTGAATCCCCTTTTAAGGGCAATGCCCATACAATTGCCCCTTTAGGGGCAATGGGTAGCTTAGTTTTTTTTTAGAGTTAGGTTTTTTATTTTGGGGGGTTGGTTGGGTGGTGGGTTTTACTATTGGGGGGACTTTGTATTTTTTACAGGTAAAAGAGCTGTTTAACTTGGGGCAATGCCCTACAAAAGGCCATTTTAAGGGCTATTGGTAGTTTATTGTAGGCTAGGAGGTGTTTTTATTTGGGGGGGCTTTTTTATTTTTATAGGGCTATTAGATTAGGTGTAATCGTTTTTATTTTTGATCATTTCATTTATCATTTTTTTTTAAAGCTTAGTGTTTTTTTTAATTTTCGTAATTTAGTGTTTATTATTTTTTGTAATTTTAGATGTTTTAATTTTTCTCATAGTGTTAGTTTTTTTTTAAATTTGTAATTTAGATTTATTAATTGGTAGTATTTTTTATTTTATTTGAATAGTAAGGTTAGGTTAATTTATAGTTTAATGGTAGGTTTATTTTTATTTCACAGGTAAGTTTTTATTAATTTAAAGATAGTTATATTGGAATTTTAATTTAAAGTTAAAGGGTGTTAGGTTTAGGGGTTAATAATTTTATTTAGTGTTTTGCGATGTGGGGTGCGGTGGTTAAGGGGTTAATAGGTTTATTTAGTTGTGGAGATGTGGGAGGCCGGAGGTTTAGGGGTCATTACTTTATTATAAAGTGGCAGCGAGGTGGGGGAGCGGCGGATTAGGGGTTAATAGGTTTATTATAGTGGCAGCGATGTCGGGTAGTGGTGGATTAGGGGTTAATAACTTTATTATAGTGTTGCAATGACGGGGGCGGCAGATTAGGGGTTAATACATTTTTTTAATAGTCGCAATGTGGGAGGGCGGCAGTTTAGGGGTTAATAGGTAGTTTATGGGTCTTGGTGTACTTTGCAACAGTTTAGTTATAAGTTTTATGAAACATTTTTGTTACACAAAACTCATAACTACTGGTCTCAGATGGCTTGTTTTGGTATAGGCTGTAACGCAAGCACTTAAGCCGGACCGCACAACCTGTAATACCGGCGCTATGAAAATCCCACACAAAAACATATTTTTTTGAGTGCGGAATGGATGTTGCATTACAGGCTAAAATTCTTGCGGTATAGCAATACCCACAAGACTCGTAATAGTTTGTTACTGCCATAACGCTGAAATTGTCGTTTTTTTCAGCTTTAAAAGCCGTAACGCAAAACTTGTAATCTACCTGTCTGTTTCTTAACCTATCTGCCTATCTAAATAAACCTGGACTAATCTGACTGGGGTGAATGACAGCCCCTGCTGCAGTGTGATTGGTCTTGTGTGAGCAGAGGTGGGTATTGCACAAACAGCTGCTTATACATTGACATATGTGGGCAACTTAATGCTGCCTGTTCCCCACGATCACATGTGCAGGTTTACTATTATGGAACTTTGTCCATGCAGATATTGATAAATAATGAACAAAGCCCTATGCCATCAACAATAAATTATATAACAGAATAATCTTCATTTAATGGGACATTAATACTTCTTGCGTTTTTGTAAAAACTGAGCTTGCTGAGCTTGTCACATACAGAAATTGCTTTCTGACCTCTCTAGAAAGCGCGTGACAAACACATTTTTTTAGCTAGAGGTATTTAATGTCCCTTTAAATATAGCTTTCTATTATTTTGCGGCATTTTGATTAATACGTTATAACAGCCACGCATGATTTAACAAATATGATAAAATTTTGCAAATGTGACTAAGTTGCGAAGAATCATTGTTTAAAATTAAATTGTATCATTATTATAAAAAGCATAATAATAGTTGTTTTAAGAGATTGTACTATTATTTTTTATTCTGATTAATCAATTATAGTCGCCACATATGATTTAACAGATTTGATTAACTTTCGTAAATGTAATTGACATGTGAACAATTATTGTTTTAAACTTCATCATATTATTATCAAAAAGAATAGTTATTTTTAGAGATATTTCTATTATTTTTGGCTTTCTAATTATTAATTTATAAGAGCCACGCATGAATAACTTTTGTAAACTTAACTAACAATTATTATTTTAAACTGAATTGATTTTATTATAAAAGAAAAAAATAGTAGAAATTTAACAGTAGTAAAAAATTTTTATTATTTTATCCTTTTTAAATACATTTTACTTTTCCAAATTTTCTTTAAAAAACAATTACAGAAATGTCATTTTAAATATTTTAAAGTGGAAGGGCAATAGCTTTCATCACAACTAAAGTAATATATTGTTGTGAAATAATGAAAGGAGAAAAAACATCAAAATACAAGCCTAAAAAGAACAACCACTTAGTATCCAATTTTAAAAATCTATTAAAAATACCTTACTAGTCACTTTTACCTAGATTACGAGTTTTGCGCTATAGACGGTGCAAAATGAACGCAACAAAAGTTGTGTTATTTCACCCTCCATAGCTCTACCATTACGAGTTCCTGAAAAGCCTCCTTGTGCATGCGATATTGTGGCGTTAAGCTCCATACTGCAAAAAATCCAAGGGCTGCTTTGACCTGCTTGTGCACGCTTTCCCGTATAGACATCAATGGGGAGAGCGTGTAAGAAAAAAAACTAACACCTGAAGTGTGGAATGGCGATTGCCGTAACGCAACCCCATTGATGTCTATAGGGAAATTATTTTTACGTTTATACCTAACAACCTAACATAAACCCCAAGTCTAAACACCCCTAATCTGCCTCGCCGACATTGCTACCACCTAAATAAAGTTATTAACCCCTAATCTGCCACTCCCGACATCGCAGACACTTAAATAAAGTTATTAACCCCTAATCTGTCGCTTCTGACATCGCCGCCACTAATAAAAGTTATTAACCCCTATTCCGCTGCTCCCCGACATCACCGCTTCTAATAAAAGTTATTAACCCCTATTCCCTCGCTCCCCGACAATGCCGCCACTATAATAAATTTGTTAACCCCTAAACCTCTGGCCTCCCACATCACTGTCACTAAATAAACCAATTAACCCTTAAACCGCCAGCCCCCCACATCGCAAAAAAATAAATTAAACTGTTAACCCCTAAACCTGACAACCCTCTAACTTTATATTAAAATTACAATATCCCTATTAAATAAATAAAAATTTACCTGTAAAATTAAAAAAAAACTAAGTTTTAACTAACAATTAACCTAACATAACTATTATACTAAACTATTATACTAAAATTAAAATAACTACCAATTAAAACAAACTAAATTACTCATTTTAAAAAAACTAACACTACTAAAAAAAAATTAAGTCTATAATTACAAAAAATAAAAAATACTAGATTCCGAAAAATAACAAACGAAATTATCAAAAATAAAAACAATTACACCTAATCTAATAGCCCTATAAAAATAAAAAAGTCCCCCCCCAAATAAAAAAAACCTAGCCTACAATAAACTACCAATAGCCCTTAAAAGGGCATTTTGTAGGGCATTGCCCTAAAGAAATCAGCTCTTTTACCTGTAAAAATACAAAGACCTCCCAACAGTAATACCCACCACCCAATCAACCAACCCCAAAGAAAAAAACTTAATTCTAACAAAAACCTAAGCTACCTATTGCTCTGAAAAAGGCATTTGTATGGGCATTGCTCTTTTACATTGCCCTGAAAAGGGCATTCAGCTCTTTTACCTAAAGCCCAAAACCCCAATAAAAAAAAAAAAACACCAAAAAAAAAACAAACTAACACTAACCCCAGAAGATCCACTCACAGTTTCTGAAGTCCGGACATCGATCCTCATCCAGGTGGCAAGAAGTCTTCATCCAAGCGGCGAGAAGTCTTCATCCTGCGGTGAGAGGTCTTCATCCAGGCAGCATCTTCTATCTTCATCCCGGCGACACAGAGCGGATCCATCCTTGAAGACATCTGGCGAGGAGCGTCCTCTTCATACGATCACCGCCGTACACTGGATCTTCAATGCAAGGGAGCCTTTTCAAAATAGCGTCCCTTGCATTCCTATTGGCTGATTTGATTCTTGAAATTCAAATCAGCCAATAGGATGAGAGCTTCTGAAATCCTATTGGCTGTTCAAATCAGCCAATAGGATGAGAGCTACTGAAATTCTATTAGCTGATTTGTATAGCCAATAGAATTTCATTTCCGCACCAGATGTTTTCAAGGATGAATCCGCTCCGCGCCACCAGGATCAAGATAGAAGACGCCACCTAGATGAAGACTTCTCACCGCCTGGCTGAAGACTTCTAATTATCTGAATGAGGATGTATGTCTGGACTTCAGAAGCTGTGAGTGGATCTTTTGGGGTTAGTGTTAGGTGTTTTTTTTAGATAAGGGTTTTGGGCTTTATGTAAAAGAGCTGAATGCCCTTTTCAGGGCAATGTAAAAGAGCTGAATGCCCTTTTAAGGGCAATGCCCATACAAATGCCGTTTTCAGGGCAATGGGTAGCTTAGGTTTTTATTTAGAGTTAGGTTTTTTTATTTGGGGGGGTTGGTTGAGTAGGGGTTTTTACTGTTGGGGGGTCTTTGTATTTTTTTCCAGGTAAAAGAGCTGATTTCTTTAGGGCAATGCCCTACAAAAGGCCCTTTTAAGGGCTATTGGTAGTTTATTGTAGGCTAGTTTTTTTTTATTTTGGGGGGGGCTTTTTGATTTTATAGGGATATTAGATTAGTTGTAATTGTTTTTATTTTTGATCATTTTGTTTATTTTTCATAATTTTAGTATTTTTAGTTTGTTTATGTGTAATTTAGTTTTTTTTATTGGTAGTTATTTTAATTTTAGTATAATAGTTTAGTATAATAGTTCTGTTAGGTTAATTGTTAGTTTAAACTTAAGTTTTTTTAATTTCACAGGTAAGCTGTTTTTTTTGTTTTTTTTATTGAGGTTGTTATGTGATACAACATTGAGAAAAATACAGAGTTTGTCAGATATATAAGAAAGAAATATACATTGACTTCTCAGATAAGAATATTAGTACTCACAGGTAGTTGTATGTTTTGGTAATAACAATATGGCTGATCAGAGAATAGGAGACCTAAAGAAATCTAGGTTGAGTAATAACTAGTAAGTATAGGAGTGTACATTTATAGTTTACAAACTCCATCGTTCACAATTACACAATCAGCGATAAAACAAAGATGACTACCTGTGTATGAAAAGTGTAAAACCAGACATTCTTTATAACAATAGATATCTGAAATAGAAGTACAAATATCAAAAGAACTGAACAAACATAAATGGAACCTCATTTTTTTCTTAGTATATGAATGCGAAGTAACTGCAACTTCGGCTACTCTTGAGCCAAATGTTTCATGATTGCTATGTCAAATGGTAGTTACTTAAGGCTATTATTGTGTAAGATATTGGGGAGAGGGGTACAGTGGACAAGGGCCACTTATATAATAGGACGGGAAGGGGGGGCGTGTCTTATTAATTCCAAAATAGAGATCTTCCAGAGAGTATGATGATTCAAGCTAGGGCAGGTTTTGTAAAACATCTTAGGTTTTGTATCAGTTAGTTCAGCTATGCTAGTGCAAGTGAGACTGGCCATAAAGGCACTCAATATATAAATATATATATATATATATATATATATATATATATATATATATAGGGCATGTATAAGGTCAGCTGGTTCTAGGTGGGTGGTCTTGAAAGGTAGTGCTCTAGAGGAGCCGAGGAAAGAGTTAGGGAGCATAAGAACCAAGCTGGAGCTGCACACTCTGGGATAATTATATCAGAACACGTTCTAGAGCCAACAGTAAGTAGGACTCAAGACAAAAGTGAGACTGTAAAGACCCAAGAAAAAGGTAGTTTCTAGAGCATTTGGGGAATACTCTTATGAGGTGGTAGGAGGTGCTAAAGAATGAAAAACATAATGATGGACCTATAGTCAAGTAGAATAGATATTTTGCAATTAACTTATATAAGGGAGTACTTTACCTTTTAGATAAGATTCAGTCATGGTGAGACAAACTTCCTATAGGAGGGTAAATTATGGGAGCGTAACGAGGTGTAGGGAGCAATCATGGTCGCCAGACAGAGACTGTGGGTAACTAACATAAGCATATATGAAAAGTGTATATGGGAGTTATGACCCACATGTTAGTAGGGCTTATAATCTTAAATTAAAGCATCAATCTGATATGCGATAGAGTAGCTTACATAGTTTATGGAGGTTCTGGACCTAAGGAGTTTGTAAAATACTCACAGAAAATATACTAGAGTACTAAGTCAAAACACAAATTACAAATCTGACCTGAATGATAGGGTTTGCTGATCTTGTCTGACATATCTTTACCAATACTTCCCATATTTGTAAAATGGTTAGTGATATTTAAATATGGTATACCCATGCGGACATTTAGATATGATACAGGTTACAGTATATGGCGGAAATAAGCAGTCCTGTTATTTATACCAGACTGATGGCCCAAATGTTAAAACAGGATGTAGTACTGCAACTTAGTATGTATATATGAACATCAAAATCATCAAAAACTTTAACTTACATAGCAGCCCTAATCATCAGACATTATGACAACCTGAGTAAGGACCTATGAATAGCCATTGTTTCCCCAGTAATGTCCCATTTTTGAAAGTAAATAATCACCAGGAGTATTACCAAGTATACATTAGGAATTCTATATGGGCTTAGGAGTTTATGTTAGAGGCCGCAATCCACTGAGTAGAAGCTGTGTCAGAGTATAACAGTGTCTTAGATAGAGGTGCTTCATTAGTCTAAATTGTAGCAGCAGGGAAATAAAACAGTAGAAGCGCTTAGGTTAGTGTCCTTAATGAGAGCTAGAGCTCCTGTCCTAATCAGAAGAATGCACTCAGTCCTGAGAGAGGAAGTGTAATAGACGCTAGTGGGAGTATCGTATGTGTCTCTTTTAGCAGAAGTGTACAAATGTAAGAATATAATTAACTAGCAAGGGTTGCCGAAACATTCAGAATAGGCTGTGCGTTTTGATCATGTGTTTTGACATACGGAGCTTAGTGCACATATCTATATATATATAAATAACTTCATACCTTGAGTGGTGGAGATTAACACTACTGTAGTTATGCGCCTCATACTGAAAGACAGTAGAAAACTAAAAAAAGAAAAAGAATAAGAACGTCCCATATATCTATTAGGCAAACCAACTCATGTGTAATAAAAAGTGTTCAATGACAAGAGCTAGCATTACGACATATAATCCATTGAGAATCATAGTTGTAAGGCAATAAACTTCAGCAAGAGCTTAACTGATTCTGAAATGTGTGCAGAAGGAGTATGTCCATGGTTCTTACATTGCTATGTGCCGTTGGTTACAGGCGATGAAGAGGGTGTAATTTCCACGGGGGCCTAACCTATTCCAGCTCTTAATTGTACCAATATGGAGGCATTTGCAACCAGCCACCTACACTCTAGGTTACCGCAACTGAAGTGTGTCTCGCGACACTGTGGATCAAGACTGTCAGTAGTCTCCCGTATTCCAGCATCGTACCAGTAAGTATGCAGCTCCTTCTGAAGTTCCCAAATCCCAAGGACTCCCCTCACCACGCCCCATTTGGACCTGGTGCGGCAGTGAAAGGATGCCTGTATATCTGTAGTGAAAGGATGGTGCAGGGAACAGTCTTGCTCCATTGAATCTAAGGGAACTGAAGATAGGTGATCGTATGCCTTAGTATAACTGGAACCTCTGACTGCTCCGCTCCCATCTCCCCCAACTCCCCGCCGGGTGCCGGCCGCATCTCCTGTGGCGGGAGCCAGGGGGAGAAGGATGGGACTTGAATCCGAGTGTGTGTAGATAGGCTCATCCCTTTTTGTAGTCAGACTCATTTGGGCTTTAGCGGGGGTCTCCAGTTCCAAGATGGCTGATTCCACATGTGGGTCTTTCAATATAGATCTTAGGTTATTAAAGTTCTCTGTCATCTTCTGCTCCAGATCATGTAGTATCTTGTGGATGATAGTGTCAAAGTTCTCCATATTAATGAGTACTCAGAGTAACAGCAATGTGCTAGCTGTTAGTAGAAGCCGGGGGAGATTAAGGTGGACAGGATGCTAGGCCCTCTCCGAAATTTTTAATTTTAGATGAGCAACTGAGGTCATTCATGCGGCAAACTGAGTCAGAATACGGGCCATAACTTTAGGTGTAGTGTATCCCAGCGTCTGTGATGTGGATTATGCCGCTTAAAGATAAAATACAACTAATATCTTATATATCACTCAGAGCTCCTTAAAATGCGGCCATACTCGTTCACTGCCCAGACACGCCCCCCACAGGTAAGTTTTTATTTTTTTTAAGATAGGGATATTGTAATTTTTATTTAAAGTTAGGGGGTGATAGGTTTAGGGGTTAATAATTTAATTTATTAGTGGTGATGTGGGGGGCTGGTGGTTTAGGGGTTAATAGTTTTATTTAGTAGTGGCGATGTGGGGGACGGCGGTTTAGGCGTTAATAGGTTTAGTTAGTTGCGGCAGTGGCGGGGAGCGGCAGAATAGGGGTTAATAACTCTATTATAGTAGGATTAAATAGTGTTTGCTATGCGGGAGGGCCTCGGTTTAAGGGTTAATAGGTAGTTTATGGGTGTTAGTGTACTTTGTAACAATTTAATTATGAGTTTTGTGAAACATTTTTGTTAACAAAATCCATAACTACTGTTCTCAGATGGCAGCATGGCTTGTGTCGGTATAGGCTGTAATGCAAGCATTTTAGCCTCACCGCACAACCTGTAATACCGGCGCTATGGAAATCCCACACAAAAACTTAATTTTTTTAAATGTGGGATTGACGTTGCATTACAGACTACAATGCTTGCGGTATAGCTATACCGACACGACTCGTAATGGCTGCGTTTTTGTCTTTAAACTGAAATTGCCATTTTTTCAGAGTTTAAACCGTAACCCACCACTCGTAATTTAGATGTTTGTCATTAATAACAATTTTATTTGTTTAACATCAGCAACAAGTGGCAAATAAAGAATGCTCAAATCCTTTTTTGTCCCAACTTAAAAATAATATTTAAAAATATACCCATACCCCAGTGTAATTTTTTTGGACAATGTTTCTTCTTGTTTTATCTTATTATTATTATCTTTTTTTCTATAAGATTTTTTCCCGTCAGTAAGTGAGCAACATATTATAAAGGCCTAATTTTTTTAAAGAACTCACTTAATTCTCTAAGTAAAAGTTTAGGACCTGGAAGTACCAGAGTGATGAGAGCTAAAGTATTGGAGCTCTCTTAAATGTTGTATTTCACAATGGATTGGAAGGTTAACGAGGGGGCATCTGGCACTGATATGAATTCTTAGGTTGTAGCAAAACCAAATGCAACTGAAATGTTTTCGCAACATTTTTCATTCTGTTTGCTTCTAGTTTAATAATATTACTTTTATGTCAGTTAAAAAAGTGTATTGTAAATTGTGAACAAGCTTCACCTGCATATTGCAGGCAAGAAAAATCAATGAGCCTGCAGGTGTAAAATACTTAATGAATATAATGATTGGTGAAAGCTTCAGACACACCCAGGAAACTCCCCTGAAGAACATTGAAATGTAAAATGTAAAATATGCTTAACATGCTTCAGGTTGTGCACTTTAGGTCTAAAGTGGTGTCGGGTTACATGGGCTTCCACAGAAATTTTTCCAAGGGGAGGGCAAAAAAGTTAAATTTACCCAGAAAAAAAAAATAATATATATATATATATATATATATATATATACATATATATATATATATATATATATATATATATATATATATATATATATATATATATATATATATATATATATATATATATAATTATCCCAAAATACTACTAGTCCTAGATAACTAGTATACTCTATATTTTGAAGTCACTATATGCCAAACTTTAATACACTTTCATACACTTCTTGTATGCACACAGATACATTGGTAAAGACACACACACACACTGTCACTCACATATACTGACGCACAATGAAACAAACAAGCTGAAATAAAAATGGAAGGGAATTTGTATTGGGGCAGCAGGAAATATTTGGAGGTTGGCTTGGATATTTGAATGATTTACCTAAATTATATATATACTATATATATATATATATATATATATATATATATATATATATATATATATATATATATATATATATATATATATATATATATATATAAAATGCTCATAGGTCTTGAAAATATGCAATCAGCCAAAATAACCCACATATAGACACATTAACCTGTTTTCCTATCACCTTAAACTCAGCACCATATGCACCAGGGTGCAAGTGATGTCTAAAAAAAGGATCCTGGAGAATGGGTTTGCACCCTAGTCCCATCACAACCACCATACTGCCTGACACTTGTGGCTTGTAGCTTGTTTTTATTTTACTACAAGTAGCATTTTCTTAAGCTGCTACAGGAAGCAATAGGTCCCAGAATTGTGTAGTCTAAGGAGTGGTTAAATGATCATGCATATGCAGAATTTTGTAGTCTAAGGAGTGGTTAAATGAGCATGCACACACAGAACCATGTTGTCTAAGGAGTGGTTAAATGAGCATGCATATGCAGAATTTTGTAGTCTAAGGAGTGGTTAAATGAGCATGCACATATAAAATTGTGTAGTCTAAGGAGTGGTTAAATGAACATGCACACACAGAATTGTGTAGTCTAATGAGTGGTTAAATGAGCATGCACACACAGAATCATGTTGTCTAAGTAGTGGTTAAATGATCATGCACACACAGAATTGTGTAGTCTAAGGAGTGTTTAAATGATCATGCATATGCAGAATTGTGTAGTCTAAGGAGTGGTTAAATGAGCATGCACATATAAAATTGTGTAGTCTAAGGAGTGGTTAAATGAACATGCACACACAGAATTGTGTAGTCTAATGAGTGGTTAAATGAGCATGCACACACAGAATCATGTTGTCTAAGTAGTGGTTAAATGATCATGCACACACAGAATTGTGTAGTCTAAGGAGTGTTTAAATGATCATGCATATGCAGAATTGTGTAGTCTAAGGAGTGGTTAAATGAGCATGCACATATAAAATTGTGTAGTCTAAGGAGTGGTTAAATGAACATGCACACACAGAATTGTGTCGTCTAATGAGTAGTTAAATGAGCATGCACACACAGAATCATGTTGTCTAAGTAGTGGTTAAATGATCATGCACACACAGAATTGTGTAGTCTAAGGAGTGTTTAAATGATCATGCATATGCAGAATTGTGTAGTCTAAGGAGTGGTTAAATGAGCATGCACATATAAAATTGTGTAGTCTAAGGAGTGGTTAAATGAACATGCACACACAAAATTGTGTAGTCTAATGAGTAGTTAAATGAGCATGCACAAACAGAACCATGTTGTCTAAGGAGTGGTTAAATGAGCATGCATATGCAGAATTGTGTAGTCTAAGGAGTGGTTAAATGAGCATGCACACATAAAATTGTGTAGTCTAAGGAGTGGTTAAATGAACATGCACACACAGAATTGTGTAGTCTAATGAGAAGTTAAATGAGCATGCACACACAGAATCATGTTGTCTAAGGAGTGGTTAAATGAGCATGCACACACAGAATCATGTTGTCTAAGTAATGGTTAAATGAGCATGCACACACAGAATTGTGTAGTCAAAGGAGTGGTTAAATAGGCATGCACACACAGAATCATGTTGTCTAAGTAATGGTTAAATGAGCATGCACACATAGAATTGTGTAGTCAAAGGAGTGGTTAAATAGGCATGCACACACAGAATTGTGTAGTCTGATGAGTATTTAAATGAGCATGTACACACATAATTGTGTAGTCTAAAGAGTGGTTAAATGAGCATGCACACACAGAATTGTGTAGTCTAATAAGTATTTAAATGAGCATGCACATGCAGATATGTGTAGTCTACATAGTGGTTAAATGAGCATGCACACACAGAATTGTGTAGTCTAATGAGTGGTTAAGTGAGCATGCACACACAGAATTGTGTAGTCTAAGGAGTGGTTAACTGAGCATGCACACACAGAATTGTGTAGTCAAGGAGTGGTTAAAGGAGCAAGCACACACACAGAATTCTGTAGTCTAAGAAGTGATTAAATGACCAAGCACACATACAGAATTGTATAGTCTAAGGAGTGGTTAAATGAGCATGCACACACACAGAATTGCATGTCTAAGGGGTGATTAAATGAGAAAGCACAAACACAGAATTGTGTATCTAAGGAGTGGTTAAATGAGCATGCACACACACACAGAATTATGTGTCTAAGGAGTGGTTAAATGAGCAAGCACACATAGAATTGTGTAGTCTAAGGAGTGGTTAAATGAGCATGCACACAAAAGTATAAACAAAAGTACCGGTATCAGCGCTGGTCAAAGTTGAAGTGTAAAGCCGGTTGTTCTCAAATAGAAGTATTCCAAGGTGCCACGGTGAGGAAACGAATCACTACAATTCTCACTCTCCTCCGTCACTTTTGTGGAAGCCCTGAGGGGTGGGTTGCAGCCGGAAATGACATTGGATATTTTACTCAATCGTAGGAAACTGGAAAATAAACATTTGCCCCATCCTATGCAAACATATACATGCACGATTTTGAAGAGAAATATATTTGGAGCAATAATGCTTTCTTAGGAAACTTAATAAAGTATTTCTGCTATATAGACGACATAGTAGTAATCTGGAAAGGACCAGAATCAGATAGTGAGAAATTCATTCAACATATGAATAGTAATGAACATAACCTCAAATTTGTTCCCAAAATATACAATACACAAGTCGAATTCTTAGATCTTCTGTTATTTATTGACGAAAAAAATAAAGTAGCTCTTAAAAATTATCGGAAACCCACTGATAAAAATGGTTTCCTAAATGCTAAAAGTGGTCGTCTACCAAGATGGAAGACAAGCATCCCACTTGGCCAATATCAGAGGGTTAAAAGGAATTGTACAAAAGAAACTGACTACAATATGGAGGCCCTACTAAATGACAAACCCCTAGTGACCTTTAGAAAAAACAAGGACCTTAAAAATATTTTGGCCCCCACCAAACTTCGCAGTAAAAATATTCAGCTATCAGATACAACCATGAATTGGCTACAACAAAAACCAGGAACATAAAGATGCGGAGTGGCGAGATGTGGCATGTATAGCCAAATAGCGAAAGGAGATATCTTTTACAGCTCTGATGGGTCTAAGACTTTAAATTAAAGTATAAATGTCTATGTAGTTCAACATATGTGGTATATCTTTTATCATGTAGTTGTAATTTAATCTATGTAGGCAGAACTAAAAGACATATACGCACTCGTTTTAACGAACTCACTAATAATATAACCAGAGGGCTCACTACTCATAGTGTTTCTGAACACTTTCGTATATATCACAATTCAAATCCTGCAAGCCTGAAAATAAGGGTTATAGATTGGATACCACCTAACAAATTTTTGAACAGATTATTAGCTTTACGATGCAGAGAGACATTTTGGATACATCAGCTTGATTCCATGCATCCAGAAGGACTTAACATAGAACTAGATTTGCAAGCGTTTATGTAATCTGGATCCTAGTGAGACCCAACACACACACAACTTTTTATAACATTCTGCATTTTTAGTCTTAAGATTTTAGGTTTCATTATGTATGGGATTTTATTTATTTATCTATTTTGTTTATATGATGTTTTTAGGTATGCGCAAAATAATTTAGCTTTTTATGAATTTGAAATTTATATGTTTCTTTTTACGAATGTAGAAACACATGTCTCTTATGTAACATCATTATAATATGTAACACGCCATGTATACATCACTACAGCCACTTTGTTGCCATATTTTATGCCATGTTGTACTCTCTTAACTGAATACTCAGTATCAGCACCCGGGATATTTTCTGTGTAACACCTCTCTCTGACATCCACATGCTAATTGACGTAGCATTGAGAGAGGGGGTTGATCTTGTACACGATTGGCCACCACGATATGGAGCATGCACATTGGCCCTTATTAAAAATCTGGTAAGGGTACTATACAGACATCAATCTCTTGAGAAAGTCTGATTGTATACAGACGAAACGCGTAGACAGCTCACACATCTCTACCGGACCTGCTAATAAGGACTCTCATTGCACCTTCATTAACACTTGGTTTGTACGGCCGTGGTGGAGGAGGATCACCAGGGATCTGTCTACAATACAGCACGGACCTGAGGAAGCATATGGTTTTAACCTAAAGACTCATTCAATGTTTATATTGTTTTTAAGTTTGTTAGTTGCCATTTGTTATTTGAGCACTTACAGTACATTAAACGATTTGCACCTGAATCAGGTTGCGCTGTTTTTCTGTTTCTTTTCCAGCTACACACAGAAGTATGTAGTCTAAGAAGTGGTTAAATGAGCATGCACACACACAGAATTGTGTAGTCTAAGGAGTGGTTAAATGAGCATGCACACACAGATATGTGTAGTCTAAGGAGTGGTTAAATAAGCATGCACACACAAAATTGTGTAATCTAAGGAGTGGTTAAATGAGTGCGCGCACACACAGAATTGTTTAGTCTAAGGAGTGGTTAAATGAGCATGCACACACACAGAATTGTTTAGTCTAATGAGTAGTTAGTTAAACTTTACAATCACTTTAAAAGCGAACTTCAAGACAAGACACTAATCAAGACAGTAAACCATGTTCCTTACACATACAGACAAGACAGTTTGTCTGATTTATGCTTATCTCCAGCAATATCTCAGAAATACATATTTATTTACAAGAGCAACATAATCAGTGATTTTATAAAAGGCTTACACATTATCCATTTGCTATGAAGTGTTCTCTAGTAGCATACAAACCAGTATGCAACTTGTCTGTTTTTATGTTTATCACCAGCAAAATCTCATAAAACACATTTATACACAAATAGAGAACAACATAGTAAGTGATTTTATATAAGAGCACACTTACCCATACAGAACAGTGTACAGCTTGTCTATTTTATGCTTATCTTCAGCAATATTTCAGAAATACATATTTATTTACAAGAGCAACATAATCAGTGATTTTATAACAGGCTTACACATTATCCATTTGCTATGAAGTGTCCCTTCTCTAGTAACATACAAACCAAAAGCAAACCAGTATACAACTTGTCTGTTTTTATACTTATCTCCAGCAATAGCTCAGAAATACAAATGTATAGACAAGTACAGAACAACATAGTAAGTGATTTTATATAAGAGTACACTTACATATACAGTGTATGGATAGTCTATTTTATGCTTATTTCCAGCAATATGTCAAAAATACAAATGTATTTACAAGTAAAGAGCAACATGATCAGTGATTTTATATAAGAACAAACTTACACATTATCTATTTGCTATGCAATGTTCCTTCCCTGCAGTAAGCAAGGGAGGGAAATAACTGTACAATGTATGCTGGGAATTTGAGTCCAGAACTGCAGTGTCACAATACTGAGAGACATCTAAAGAACTACACATTCCAGAATGCTTTGTAACTCCCAGGATACCGTGCTTCTTCCTCTGAAACCGAATTACATTCAAAGGATTTAAAGACGGGCATTACATTGTCTTTTTTTTCTGCAGTTTTACTCCAGGAGGGGAGGAAAATCCAGAGGGGGCAAATGCCCCATCTTGCCTCCCCTTGTGGACCCCCTTATATATTCTATGTTTTTTTAGAATATTTTAGTACATCTATAACAAATATTTATACTTATTATTAATATTTTTCAATATTTTATATTTAATAAACCCATAACACATAGCGCTCATGCGCTAACCCAACAGGATTTCTCATTCCAATGTTTCACATACAGGATAATGTATTTTTTACAGTAAATACATATTTCTATATAAATCTGTATATACCTATACCTGTATATCTAATCCTATAGATATGTAGGTATAGACTAGACATGTGCGATTCGGTTCGGTTCGATTCGGAAATTCGGAAAATTCGGCAAATTCGGCGATTCGGATCGAACCGAATTTCCGAATTCAAATTTTGCCAAATTTTCCGAATCGAACCGAATCGAATCGATTCGTAAATTCGGATGGCCATTGGATTACACTAGTATTATACAGTATGTTAGGTTAACACCTAATATACAGTATAATACTAGTCTAATCACACCTAACACTTACCGAATTGCCGAATTTACAAACCGAATCGAACCGAATCCAGCCGAATTTCTTCAAATCCGAATGAATCCGAAACGAATCCGAAACAAATCGATTCGAAATTTTCCGAATTCGAATCGATCCGAACCAAACTTCGAAAAATTCCGAATCGATCCGAATCGAACCGAATTTTTTCGCCATGCACATGTCTAGTATAGACATCTATTTTACATTAAAATTATGACGTATATATAGAAATATATTTTTATTAATAAAAAGTACATTTTTTTTCCTATTTGAAGAACATGGCAATGTAAAATATGTGTATCCGGTTCGAGTTTTGTGATTTAGGCCTAACGAGATGTTGAATTATATATGTGTGTGTGTTTTACAGTATGTTTAATAATTTTTATTATTAAATAATTTTTTTTATTGAGGTAATGCGCAATAATATAAGAGCATAACATATGTCCAGGTACCTAATAGGACTGCAAATGAAAACGTAAACTATACAAAACAACCAAACCACAGGTCTTACAAGGAGAGAATACATTCTGGCCAAGAGTACGAGAGTATGTCTAGGATGCAGATTATAAAATGCATAGTATACAGGGATGAGAGTAAAAAGAAAAGCCTTGCGTGCAGCATAGATGGTTAACTGGAGCATATGGTAGAGAGACCTCATTTTACAACCTTTGACTTATTAAAGGTTAGAAAGGTCCCCAGCTTACTGTGAAAACCTTAGAGTAATGTATCTATTCAGAGTAACTTGTGGTAAGATGGGGTTAGCAAAAATGGTTTTATTTTGGGGGGAGTCAGCGGACCAGAGCCGCTCTGGTTAAAAAAAAGGGGAAACAGAGGGGGGGTGCATCCGGGTGTGTGAGAGGTATAGCATTGATGTTATGGATTAGTAGGAGTTCTAGTTCTATGGAGCTCGTTACAAATTTAATGGGGTTAGCAAAAAGGTGGTTGAATCATGTCTTCCTCCTAAAACATCAAGAGCTACTCTGAAGCCCTACCAAAATTATGAACTAAATGAAGGGAGATTAGCGTATTTAGAGATCATTGTATAGGCTAGGGAGAGATTGATTGGAGATTAGCTGCTGATACAATAATAAAGAAAAGATGGAGTGGGTAGTGTATAATGTTTAGAAACTATATACTGATATACATTCATTATTATATAAATTGGCAAATATATGGAGCTCGCGACTAGGCAGTAATAACCACGGGTATATTATATACATGGTACCTTATTTTATGAAGCTATGATGGCTGCATGTGTGGTATGCTAACTGTAAACTGATCTAAGGGAAGGGCCAAGGGACCGTAGAGGGGGCTTAAAACTGTTTCGGCGAATGGCTGTATCTCTGATCCCTTGGGAAACCTTAAAAATGTTAGTCTGTTGACTCAAGTTAACCATTAGAGGATTGCTCAGGACCAATCATGTATTGAGATTGTGGGACTAAATATCCTTCCTTAGAGATCCTATCATGGGGACTCAGGGGGCATAATTTTGCGTTTAAAAAGCTTTACAGTGTAATAAAGATAAGGGGAGTAGTTGTCAAATACTAGAAGATAAATATAGAGCTCAGACGAAATACTAGGCTATATCAAAATTGAGGAAGTAGTATGATTTGCTTCAGGAATAGTTGAGGCTTATTAAGGGTATGAAAGTGGACAGAGGAAAGACGTGTTTTTACAGAGCTCCTGAGACCTAGTTACTAAAGCCTTTATTAATGATGTTTTAGGAATTCTTATATTTTACTCATCAAGCTTTTAGGATGGGGGAATCTCCTACGCACCTCATTTCTGTTCTAGACAGCCTGTTTGACAAAGCTGATAATCATTTCTTCAGCTTAAGAAATGTCATCGTGGAACTGCGCAACCAAGATGGCGCTGCTAGATTATCCAGCCATGATACTCATGTAGCTGACCAGACAGAGGATTTATCGCCTGCTCAACTTCCTTCTGGGTTACTGCAGGAAAAACGGTCCGGACGAGATTCGCCTAACATTTTACTAGACAACGACCTGTTGCAGGCACGTACAGCTGAGCTAGCCCATATAGAGGCCGCTATGCCTAGACCAGCGAGACACCTCTGGACTGTGGATTTGCAGCGCACACCGCTCTCTTTGCCTCCCTGTCTGAGCCTGCACATAGCGCCAGCACCTACCTTTTTCAAGGCTCCAGGCGACGCAGGGGAACATCGTGGACAGCTGGGGGAGATCCTTTACTTGTCGCTGGAGAAGTTCCGATACAGAGGTGAGGATTACCCAGAAGCCCTCAACCCATACCTTGGCTCTATAGCTCTCATCTCGGAGGATCGCCATAACCCTGTGAAGGATTCAGGCAGTGAGCCGCTGACAGTGCCGCCTCATAGACGGGGAATTGGCTAAACATTTTATGTGACTTTAGCGTGGGGGAGCATCTGTCTCTCTAAGGACTTAGAGTCCCATGATCTATTTTATTATGTTCTGTACCCATTTATTCCGAATACAGCTATAGGTCCCAGCCCACAATTTATTTACTTGTATTCTTATATACTCCCATATGTTCAGTTGACTTAATGCTCTACCAAGCCCGTTGGCTTCCAGGGGAAACATAATCCAGTGACACTTTATAGAAGAAGATACCCTCACGAACTGCGGCAGAGTGTTATGCCTCAAATTGTCAGATATTGTTCCAAAAGAATTCAGCTAGCTCAGCGAGTATATTGAAGAAGGTTATAATGTCTGACGTTTGGCTCCCCTAATGAATGGACTTATCTCACACACTGTAGGGTTGCACATTATAATCGTTTTGCTTTTACCTCTAACAGTTATTTTGCCTGCATATGTTGTAAATAACGTTACTGCTCTATATCAACTAATTATCTCGTATTAGTTTAATGACAGCTTTTTCCTGAAAAGAGGTGTAGTGTTGGGATGACATATGTTTACCTCAGATTCTAATAAGCTTTTATTTGGCTAGTTGTGTATAGACTCACACTGCATACTCTATTCAAGATTTCACTTCCTCCAGTTGAGGGACACTTATATAACCAGCCTGTTTCTGTTCAAATTTAAAAATCGATATAATATAGTCCCATTTCTACAGTTAACATATTTTGTGCAGGGTGTTAGCATTGTGCATGATAAAGTTCTCATGTAGGTTGCATAATACTGTAAGAACCAGCCCATAACTTATTTTCAGGCTCCTTCCTATATGACCCCAAAAGGATAGTCAATTTGGTAGATTACGCTGCATACATGTACAATGGACCATGTTTGATGATGTTTTATTGACGGCTAACTAACTATGCTTTGTCATTCAATTATGTTTTTACCACAGCTTTTCTAACATTTTATGCTTCCAAGCTACTACCGTCCTTCTTTTAAAGCTCCCCACTGTATAGAAACATATTATTATACATGCCTTAGTTAGATAGAGAGTTGATCTGCTCCTTAGTGAAAAATTTAGAGCTTTGATATTACCAAACAGTTCCCTTAATTTCAGAGATATTTTGTCTGGTCACTGTAGTGTTTCCATGCAGGCATCACCAGACATTGCTGGGCAGTGCTTACTGGGAAGGCACGGTTTGGCATACAAGTTTTTGTCCTTTCCTTGGTTGGACGCATGGGTTCTTTCTGCAGGGTGTTGGACATATGTTCCAGTATAAGATATAGGATAAATTTATCACTAGACAGAGTTATTTAGCTTTACAAAGCTTATTGTTGACATTGTATCTCTTATGATGATGTATAGTTTCAAGTCCTACGCTCTATATTACCTCTCTTAGATATTTTGATTAGCTGGCTCATACTAGGGGGAGTTATTTCTATTACCAGCAACATATTAGTTTATGAATGATTAACAGCAACTGGGTAACAAGTCCCAAACCTGCTCTATGTTGTGTTTAATAGTTGTTGTTGTTTATTTAGATTATTTGTTACTAACTATCATTTTCTGTGGCTGTATGAATATCATCCTTAATTTATTTATGCGCTTGGTCATATTTCTAGCACATAATAGTTGTTTTCGTTAAGCCTC
The DNA here is from genome assembly GCF_027579735.1 of Bombina bombina. Lineage (NCBI taxonomy): Eukaryota > Metazoa > Chordata > Amphibia > Anura > Bombinatoridae > Bombina > Bombina bombina. Next base: position 925,335,905 of record NC_069501.1, on the reverse strand, counting down.
TCTCCTCCCTTTCCCGCTGGTACTTAATGCCTGCGGGTCATATCCCTTCTCCTTTTTCCCGCATCGCCTATAGGTGGCACTCCCCTAGGAGAGGGGCTCACCCAGAGGCTCCCCAGGCCCCCCAGACCCTGGCTATTCAGGATATGGCCTTCTTAGACACCTCCCAATTATATCTGGCCCCTCTCCTCCCTTTCCCGCTGGCGATTAGTACCTGTGGGTCATATCCCTTCTCCTTTTACCTGCACCGTCTATAGATAGCACCTTCCCTGGAGAGGGGGTCATGTAGTGGCGCTTAACTGACTTTTTGTGTCTATAGAAATGCCCCCCCCCCCCCCCTGTTAGTATCCTTTTTGGCAATCTCCCTTACATTCACATGCCCTAGTTTTCCTATTTTAGAGATGTTATCCAGGAGTATACTCAAAAGCCCTGAGATCCTATTCCATTCCATTTCACATCGCCCTGTAGTTTATATTTTTAAGACAAATTATCTAGCTCCGCCCCCCCTCCCCTTCCCTTCTCCCCTCTCCCCCCCATTATGAGCGGCTCTTGCCCGCTGCATCCCTCACCCCCCTATATTTGCAGGCCTACGGGAGGCCTGATAAATGCCAGCTCCCTTTCTCTCACTATTTTCAGTGTATAGAATACTCTTTATTTGAGAGTAGGGACCACTAGTTACCTGTATTATAAAACTGAGACTTTATTTCTATATGCCCCAGTCACACATGTTTTGACTTCACTGTGCGCATTCTGTATTTAAGGTCATAAAGTCGGTGCTATAACTTACGTCAAATGTTATCTCTCTGTTTTCAACCTAGATATCTCCATATCATTGACTCCTATTATTATATTAATATTGAAACTCTATTGTCTAGATAATATCTTAACAAATCCTATATTAGCACACCAATGTCTTAACTCCTATGTACCTTACATATGTGATCTGTATCAGCTATTTTTTCTTTCTGTATTTGTCTTGTGCTGGGACACACTCCCTTTTCTGTTATTTCTATTCATTGTCTCAATAAAAAATTATTTGGAAAGGGTATGAAAGTGGTAATGGGAGGGGAGTATAAGAGCTATAGATATGTATAAAGGTAGTCAGTATGTGTATATGTGCCTTTATATGGACTGGCTAGGAAGGGAACAGGGTCATGACCATGTAATATGTAAAATTAAGGATTAAGCAATGATGTCTAATAACTCCACCAGCTAGGATGAGCATAATATGGAGAAAGTATACTGACGGGTAAAATTGGGGTTATAACATATGTCCTCAGTGGTATTATATATAGATACAGAGCGCACTAGTATGGGTAAATAGAGAGAAGAGATATGTAAATATTTCACATAAACCTACATTCATTTGAAACACAATGGTAGTTCTGTATATGCAGTTAAACCCATTTAAAGTAAAAGGCAGTGTCTTAACAGCAAATAACAGATCTATATAGTATGAGTTTGGATGTAAGATATAGGTAATATAAAAGATAAGGATCTTGTAAGAACACACATCAGATAAACCTTAAAATTAGAACATAATAAGTCCTCTCGATGAATGTAACATATATACAAGTTAGCATGTAACTAAGATGGGGGTATATCTCAGGCTGTCAGCCGTCATCACAGGGTAAGAATGTCCTCTTTAGAATGTTCATAGAATAGTATGCCAAGTCTTTCAGAACTATGGTTACTTGAGGGCAAAGCATCACATATTACATCTATATCACATCTAGCCTACTCCAACTCTGCTATTACCGCTATAGGGAAGTCTCATGAATGTGATTTTCCCAAGCCCCATATGTGGACAATAATTAGGCCTGCAGACAAGGAATGTAGTGTTCGTTACCATATTCAGGAGATTGAGGCCTGTGTCAGAGGGGAGTTCGTTACGTGTGATCCAGGAGTTAGGTTCTAACGTTTGAGATTGTTCCCCGTTGAGGAGTCTCATCATTATGTCCGGAGTCTTGGGGGTTAACAGAAGCTTCCTGAGGTTAGGAGCCCTTGGGTACCTTGTGTATCTGAGGGCGTCAATGTGGGTCCCTGTAATTACCATGGAAGGCGGCCTTTGGAATATCGCAGCGCCGCTGTTTGAGGGCTGAGAGAGTCTGGGCTGGTGCACAGACTCCACTTCATCCGGACCTATGGCTGATGCAGGTAGGCCTCCGGTGTGCTCGTTATGGTATTCGCTTATTCCAGCAGCGTCCTGACCGTAGGACTGAGGTAGGCAGGCAGCGGTTCCTTCAATATTATGGTCCGGCAGCTGATTCTCTAGTAGTTGAAGCAGAAGTCCTTTCATGCTGCAGTAGTGGTGGTCCAAAGATCGCTGAATACAGGCCTCCCATTTATCCAACATAGCCACAGGGTGTAGGGCAGCCGAGTCTTGCATTTCGTGATTCAGAGACACGCTGAGTCGTTAAATGAGCCAAATCTGTTGAGCCCTTGAGAGCTTGCTCAGTTGCTGTTCCGTTGCCCAATATACCAGAGGGAAAGTATAGGAGTGTAGCACGTTGGGCCCATGCCGTGTTATTACCCATCTGTTCCAGGTCACTCGCAGTGAATAGATTAAAAAAAAAAAAAAAAGTGATTATGTTCAGTATCCTCTCATCTGCAAAAATAAGTAGATTTCAGGCACTGATGATAAGAAAATCTGGCAATATTTGATATATATCCTCTGCGGCTTGAAGAGCTACTGAAAATTCAGACCATCATGGCCGCCATCCGGACACGCCCCCTGTTTAATAATTTTTAATAATTTTTTTAAAATTAGTTTAGCAATTCTTCACGTGCGCTAACCCAACACAGCGTTAAACCTAAATCACAAAACACAAAGCGTGATATGCATATTTTACATTCCTATGTTCTCCCTATAGAAAATAATGTACTTTTAATTATTAAATACATATTTCTATCCCTAATCCTTTACATGAGGTCTTCAGTCACGCTAACCAGATTTGCGTTAAATTCGATTGTGCTCTAGTGAACGCATTTACTTTCAACTTGTAATACAAGTGCAAATTAACGGGCCCGCAATATTTCATATGAATGTTAGCACGCCACTTGTAGTCTAGAGCCAAATGTAATCGATTATCCATTTAATACAGCATGTCAGTACAGTGACAGTGAGTAAAGAAGCAGTGTAAAAATCCCTATTGCAATGCATTTCTGTTTCACACTTGTCAATCTGACTGCATAATGTGAATTTATAAAAACAATTCAGAAAAATTAAGGTTTACTGTACCTTTAGGCAACCCCAAAGTCATAATATGAGATGAGAAAAAGATATATAAATATATGGTTGTGAGGTAATATATTTATATATATATATATATATATATATATAGGTATCCCATTTGGCTTTGCACACTTTCAATCTACTGTATGTCCAGTGGTAGTCAGAGATTTACATAGCTCAAAGATGACTCCAACTCATGTTTCTTCATTCAAAAGAACATTTATTTAAAAGTTGTGGCCCGTTATCTGACACACAAGTACGTGTGTCTATGTAAGTGTAGTATAGCCTGTTAAACACAGAAATGACCAAAATAAGGACTAGGGTGTACAGTATGGCTAAACAATGAATGAAGGATGCCATTGGTGACAGTTATTGTGCAGTCCAAGAAGTTCACACTATGATTTGAAAAGTCCATTTTAAGGTTTATTGACGGGTGAAACAGAAGGAGAAGAAAGCCTCTTAGATTTCCACAAATCATTTAATTCATTTCACCCGTCAATAAACCTTAAAATGGACTTTTCAAATCATAGTGTGAACTTCTTGGACTGCACAATAACTGTCACCAATGGCATCCTTCATTCATCTATATACAGAAAACCCACAGACAGGTACAGCTACCTCCACAATTCCAGCTTCCATCCCAATCACACCAAACAAGGTATCATCTACAGCCAAGCTATCAGATATCACCGCATTTGCTCTGACACAAAAGACAGAGATCACCACCTCAGTACACTGTCAGAGTCATTTAGGCAAAAGGGCTACAAGGAAAGGACAATATCTAAAAAAATCAAATCTGCCCTAAAAACACCACGGGAAAGACTCCTACAATACAAAGAAAAGGAAAACAAACAAGAACCCCTCTAGTAGTCACTTACAACCCTACTCTGGAAGGAGTGCGCAAAATTATTAAAGATCTACAACCACTAATTTCAGAGGACCCCACACTCAAAAGAATATTTCCTGAACCCCCCATACTAGCATTCAAACAACCGCCTAACCTGAGACAGAGATTGGTCCGCAGCAAATTAACCACAGAACAGAAGCGCACACAGAATGGCACTGCACGATGCAACAAATCACTCTGCAAACTGTGTCAACATATATGTGACAACAACACAGCCAGACACAACAACGCGTCATACAATATTAAGGGATCCTTTTCGTGCTCATCTGCTAATGTGGTGTACATAATACAGTGTACAGCGTGTGACAGAGGTTGCTACATTGGAGAAACTGGCCTAAAGCTGCATCTCAGAATGAATCTACACAGACACTCGATCAAAAACCACAAGGAAAATGAATATTGTACCCCTGTTGGTCATCACTTCACCCAGACTGGTCACTCCATCCTTAACCTCAGGATTAAAATTCTTAAAGGGAATTTCAAAGACTCTCATGAACGAAAGACGTTTGAGATGAAAATGATCACACATTTCAATACCAGAAATGAAGGACTTAATGTAGACTCTGGCTTTCTCACACACTACCATAACTTTCTATAATCTCTCATCTTATTGTCCTATATTGGTTTCTTTTTACTTTTTGTTTTTCCTCTCATCTGACCTATTTACTCTCCTCTGTTTATTTATTCTTTCTGGCTATTCTCAGCTATTTTCTCCTTCAGACACATTCTCTGCTTTTATGACCCCCCCTCTCACCCCCCTTCCTCCCTTCCATTTGTTGTATGTGATGTGTATCTATATCAGAATGATCAGTATTGCTTCAGACCTGAGGAAGAGAGGAAAACTCTCGAAAGCTTGTCTTTTAAATATTATGTTAGTCCAATAAAAAAGGTATCACTGCATACTGCAATACTTTGTTTTTTGAGCATCTATCTACTGGACTAACACGGCTACTCCAATCTTCACTATATATATATATATATATATATATATATATATATATATATATATATATATATATATATACTCCAGCTACGTAGGCACAGGAGCAGCAACACAATACTGTAAAAAGCTAGCTGCAGATTGGAGGCCTTTTGTGATTTGCTCACTTGCGGCTAGATTTAGAGCTTTGCAGCCAAAGGGGTGCGTTAGCTACGCGTGTTTTTGTTCCCCCGAACCTTTTAAATAATGCTGGTATTGAGAGTTCTCTGAAGGGCTGCGTTAGGCTCCAAAAAGGGAGCGTACAGGCATATTTACCGCCACTTCAACTCTCAGTAAGAGCGTTGCTTACGGTAGCGGCTAGCTGGAAAAACGGGCTCGTGCATGATTCCCCCATAGGAAACAATGGGGCAGTTTGAGCTGAAAAAAAACCTAACACCTGCAAAAAGCAGCGTTCAGCTCCTAACGCAGCCCAATTGTTTCCTATGGGGAAACAGTTTCTAAGTCTGCACCTAACACTCTAACATGTACCCCGAGTCTAAACACCCCTAACCTTACACTTATTAACCCCTAATCTGCCGCCCCCACTATCGCTGACCCCTGCATTTTATTATTAACCCCTAATCTGCCGCTCCGGACACTGCCGCAACCTACATTATACCTATGTACCCCTAATCTGCTGCCCACCACATCACTGACCCCTATATTATATTTATTAACCCCTAATCTGCTGCCCAAACGTCGCCGCTACCTTAACTACACTTATTAACCCCTAATCTGCCGACCGGACCTCACAGCTACTCTAATAAATGTATTAACCCCTAAAGTCTAACCCTAACCCTAACACCCCCCTAAATTAAATATAATTTTATTCTAACGAATAAAATGAATCCCATTTAAAGCTAAATACTTACCTGTAAAATAAACCCTAATATATCTACAATATAAATAATAATTACATTGTAGCTATTTTAGGATTTATATTTATTTTACAGGCAACTTTGTATTTATTTTAACTAGGTATAATAGCTATTAAATAGTTATTTACTATTTAATAGCTATCTAGTTAAAATAAGTAAAAAAATTACCTGTAAAATAAATCCTAACCTAAGTTACAATTAAACCTAACACTACACTATCAATAAATTAATTAACTGAACTACTTACAATTACCTACAATTAAATCAACTAAACTAAATTACAAAAAAAAAAAAACACTAAATTACAAAAAAAAAGATTACAAGAATTTTAACTAATTACACCTACTCTAAGCCCCCTAAAAAATTAACAAAGCCCCACAAAATAAAAAAATGCCCTACCCTATTCTAAAATAAAAAGTTATCCCCTCTATTACCTTACCAGCCCTTAAAAGGTCATTTTGCGGGGCATGCCCCAAAGAAATCAGCTCTTTTGCCTGTAAAAAAAACATACAATACCCCCCCAACATTACAACCCACATACCCCTAATCTAAACCACCCAAACCCCCCTTAAAAAACCTAACACTAAGCCCCTGAAGATCTTCCTACCTTGTCTTCACCCAGCCTGGTACCATCCGATCCATCCAGAAGAGGGTCCGAAGTCTTCATCCTATCCGGCCACAAGAGGTCCTCCAGAGGGTCCGAAGTTTTCATCCAGGCGGCATCTTCTATCTTCTTCCATCCGGAGCGGAGCGGGTCCATCTTGAAGCAGCCAGCGCAGATCCATCCTCTTCTTCCGCCGTCCTAACACCGAATGAAGGTTCCTTTAAATGACGTCATCCAAGATGGCGTCCCTCGAATTCCGATCAGCCAATCCGATTGAACTTGAATCTGATTTGCTGATTCAATCACCCAATCAGATTGTTCCTACCTTACTTCCGATTGGCTGATAGAATCCTATCAGCCAATCGGAATTTGAGGGACGCCATCTTGGATGACGTCATTTAAAGGAACCTTCATTCGGTGTTAGGACGGCGGATATATTTAACTTAGGGGGGGTGTTAGGGTTAGGGTTAGACTTAGCTTTAGGGGTTAATACATTTATTATAGAGGCGGCGAGGTCTGGTCGGCAAATTAGGGGTTAATAAGTGTAGGTAAGGTAGCGGCGACGTTGGGGGGGCAGATTAGGGGTTAATAAATATTATATAGGTGTCGGCGATGTTAGGGGCAGCAGATTAGGGGTTCATAGGGATAATGTAGGTGGCGGCGGTGTGCGGTCGGCAGATTAGGTGTTAAAAATTTTTATTAGAGTGGCGGCGATGTGGGGGGACCTTGGTTTAGGGGTACATAGGTAGTGTATGGGTGTTAGTGTACTTTAGAGCACAGTAGTTAAGAGCTTTATAAACCGGCATTAGCCCAGAAAGCTCTTAACTCCTGACTTTTTTCTGCGGCTGGAGTCTTGTCGGTAGAGGGTCTACTGCTCACTTCAGCCAAGACTCTAAATACCGGCGTAAAGGAAGATCCCATTGAAAAGATAGGATACGCAATTGGCGTAAGGGGATCTGCGGTATAGAAAAGTCGTGGCTGGAAAGTGAGCATTAGACCCTTTCCTGACTGACTCTAAATACCAGCGGGCGGTTAAAAGCAGCGTTAGGACCCCTTAACGCTGGTTTTGACGGCTAATGCAGCACTCTAAATCTAGGCGTTGATGTGCTCAGCTAGCTCCCAGTAGTTCATTGCTGCTCGTTCAACAAAGAATACCAAGCAAATTAAGCAAACCTGATAATCATAAAAGAAAAAAGTTTCATGACCCTTTACTATTATGCAGTTCATACACATTTTGGGGAAAATATAAATAGCATAGTATTTATTTATGTACTACACAAGATAAACTATCATAAATTATCAACAAAACATCAGTTAATATAAAACCTTATTTTGCCTGTAAAGCCATCAGAGTTTTCTATAGTTCTTTGTTTTAGAAATGTTTAGGTGCAAGCCTTCACATCCAAGTCACAACTGGTGGAGGAAACATTGTGTAGTGCAACAATGTCAAACCATTGCCGTAACATTATTCTATATCAAGAAAAAAAAAGATAAGGAAACAGCTCCTTCTGTAAATGGTTACAAGTTGTATTACCCTGTCAAATTACTATTATTTGTTCTTATACTTTTAATAGCATGTGAAACCACAAAGTATGCTTTGCTGGTTTCTAAAAGACTGTCACTAAAACCAAGTGAATAGATGGTGACTGATGTCTAGAAATAATGCATAGAGTCAAAGGTCTGATTGATTCAGTGAGTATCTATGATACATCTCCCTGCCATTGCCAATAAATATCAATCAACCACAATCGCATGTCTAGCATTTTGTAGCTATACTGGCAGCTGAACAAAGTATCCTTGGATTCAGATTGGAGCCTTCAAATGATAGGAATATGAATTGTTTGTTTACTTATTCATTTTGAATACACAAGCCCGAGGATTTTGTTGCTGTCATAGCTATTTATAGTTGGCAATTCCTGTTAAAAATCAAAAAGTACACATGCAGCCCACAATACAGAATCATATTTAATGTTAAGATCTCATTTGCTACTTTTGCACCAAAATGTTTTTAATGACCTTTTTCCAGTTTCAGTGGCTGGATAGAAAATATCATGTCTTATACATCAAAGGAAATCAGGATAGAACAAATATTACGTCTTAAGATACAATCTGGCCTTCTTGAGTTTATATATATATATATATATATATATATATATATATATAATATACTGTACATATATATATATATATATGTATATACTGTGTATGGTGTATATATATATATACCTGTATATATATATATATATATATATATATATATATATATATATATATATATATATATATGTATATATATATATATATATATATATATATATATATATATATATATATATACAGGCATACCTTGGAGATATTGCGGGTTCAGTTCCAGACCACCACAATAAAGCTAATATCGCAATAAAGCAAGTCACACAAAGGTTTGGTTTCCCAGTGCATATAAAAGTTATTATAACACTATACTGTAGTCTATTAAGTGTGTAGTAGCATCATGTCTAAAAAAAAACAATGTACATGCCTTTAATTAAAAAAATACTTTATTGCTAAAAAATGCCAACCATCATACGAGCCTTCAGCAAGTCGTAAGCTTTGTTGCTGGAGATCTGTGTGTAAATATATATATATATATATGTATGTTTGTATCCACTCAATTGTTTAATGCCCACCAATAGACACCCACCTGGGTGCAGTATTGAAATACAATAGGAAGACAAAAATATGCATTGATTTGTTACTCTCCATACTTTCATGGCAATATGTATGTTTAACACTTTTACTACTTTGTTATTATTAAAATCGAAATAAAGATTGATATATAAAAAAAACTTATATATCCTGCACCTTGCTTGTCTTCTGGGTCCCTGACCTCAGCTCCAATTCTAGACTGTGTCTTTGATTGATCCTTGGTGCCTCGTTTGATTCGACTGACCTCTGGTGACAACCTCTGGCTAATGTTTATTGGAACTTAGCTTTCTTGCTCCATAAATTATTAAGCTTCCTTCCGATCTTGTGTTCAGTAACGTCTTCTACCTCTCTCCTGTGTCTGCTGATGTGCCTCCTGAATTCTGGACTCTTTCCTTAAACATTTCAAGGTAAATTCTAAAGGCTTGTATGAAGCTCTCTCATACCTCATTACATTTTCTAAGTATTTTACACCTGCAGATCTCACTGATTTGTTTGCCAGCTGAAGAAGAAGCACTCTACTGAGTGAGTCAGGTGGTTACAAAACTGTACCAACGGCACTGAGAGTGTAGGTTGCTGCAAAACAAAATCTCATTTAACAATAATAAAGTTATAAACTTCAAACTACCAAATGGCATTAGATTAAGTCAAAAGTTATCAGCATGCTATGTTTCATGAAAATGCATTCAGCCATGTCAGCTGTGGTAATAACCAAAAATCCCATGTGTAAGTCAATGGAATTTTTTTTTCCTGAAAAAAAACTTTTTCTACATTTGAAGTACAGCTTTTTAGTCACTAGTAACAGCTACAAAACTGCCAAAATGTAGCACATTTATTTTTGTTTAAAAGTAATGTAACTTTGAAAATTTAAATTTAAACAGAAATTTTGTTCAAACTCCAACCATAGCTTCCCTGCCATAATTGGCTATATGACAATAGCATTCTGGAATTCCAACAAATGCATCTCTAGGGGGCTACTATGGATTAAAGTCATAATGTGCTTAAAGCAAGCCAGTACCTTGTAATATACACACTAATCTTCATAGATCAGTAACGTCTGATGAGTACACCGCTTTTTCTATTGTTTTTGTTTGTTTTAAAGGCAAAACAAAATGAATCAAGCAAAATATAGAAGATGCTTCACAAACATATGCACCTATACATACACATTGACTCATAGGGGGGTAGTTATCAACGCGTCTACTTTTCCTGCCTTCGCTGGCCCAATACGCCCGCCTAAGCTCGCCTCACATTGCCACCGCGGACCTGCAAAAATTTGCCTAAGTTATCAAAAAAGCTGTCAAAAAGCCGCGCACCAAGTAAGGGGCGATGAGCAGCGGACTGTGAGAGTTATCACTCATCCGATCTCGCTGCTCTTCGGCTTTTTTACAGCTTTCTTGCTAGCCTGTCACTAAGCACCCACACTAAACTACACTGTTCTACCCCCTATACCAGCGCCCCCGGAGCCCCCCGCAACTAAATAAAGTTAGTAACCCCTAAACCGCCGCTCCTAGACCCCGCCGCAACTCTTATAAATGTATTAACCCCTAAACCTCCGCTCCCGGACACCGCCGCAACCTACATTATACCTTGTAACCCCTATCCTGCCCCCCCTATACCGTCGCCCTCTATAATAAAGTTATTAACCCCTATCCTGCTGATCCTGCACCTCGCCGCAACTAAATAAATGGTTTAACCCCTAAACCGCAGCTCCCTGACCCCGCCGCAACTATAATATATGTATTAACCCCTAAACCGCCGCTCCCTGACCCTGCCGCAACCTATATTAAATTTATTAACCCCTAATCTGCCCCCCCTACACCGTTGCCACCTATAATACATTTATTAAGCCCTATCCTGCCCCCCACTACACCGCCGCCACTGTAATAAATTTATTAACCCCTAAACCTAAGTCTAACACTAACCCTAACACTCCCCTAACTTAAATATTAATTAAATAAATCTAAATAATATTTCTATTATTAACTAAATTAATCCTATTTAAAACTCGATACTTACCTTTAAAATAAACCCTAATATAGCTACAATATAAATAATAATTATATTGTAGCTATCTTAGGATTTATTTTTTATTTATTTTTTTGTAAATATTTTTTATTGAGAATTAAGCATTACAACAGATGTCACAACGCAGGTGACTAACAGGTTTACATATATATAAACATTATGTCGTTGTAATAACACAGTAGACATAGCTATGAATGAAAATGCAGAGCATAGAGATCGAGCATGTCAAGTATGAAATAAGATATCTACCATATAAACCTCATTTTCGATTAATATGAACAAAAATATCCACTATGGAAACCTCATTTTTGAATAATATGAACAGACTTTAAATACAGGGACCGAGTAATACTTCAGTCCTACATATTAACTCAACTTTCTAGGGACTACATAAAGTCAGCTTATGAATATTTGTCCGTACACTTCATCTAGGAATTGCAGTGCGCATCTCCAGGCGGGGGAGGCCTTTTATGGGAAGAGGGAGGGGAAGGGGAAGTATGAGCTCTCATGTTATAGGAAGGGGGGGGGGGGTAGGACAAGAGGGGGGGCGATCAGTTTATGGTAGGGAGTTTAAAGAAGCGGTGTTATTGGCTAATTAGCAGATCTTAACTGGGTATGAAAGTTTAATTATGGTGATGGGAGTAGCCAGAACCTCTAACACGGCAATAAATTTAGCTTTGATCTCCCTGATGGTTAAACCAGGTCTCCCAAATCTGCCAGCATAGCTCTTCCTTATACATGCTGGAATAGAAACTTTGTTCCATTTTGGCGTACACCTGCATTATAGATGTAACAACTGTAATATCTGGGGGTTGGGTTTGTTTCCGGGCCCTTGCTATCGCCAGTTTCGTGGCCGCTAGGACAAAGATGACCAATTTAGAAACGTTGGTTGGGATGCTCCTCGGGAAAATGTGTAGAAGGGCAGTTGCAGGAGTGAGTGGGATAGAGAGCCCAAGGTTAGCACATAGGGTTTTTACCTGATTCCAGAGAGGTGCCAGTTTTGGGCAGTCCCACCAAATATGCATATCTGAGCCTCTTTGCATGCAATCTCTCCAGCATAACGGAGACGTTGTAGGGAACATCTGTGACAGCCTCGTGGGAGTATAGAACCATTTTAGGAATAATTTCATGTAGGCCTCCAATGTATTTGCACAGTGTACCATCTTTTTAGTTAACGTCATAGCTATACATAGGTTTTTATCTGAAATAGGTCTGGATAGATCGCCCTCCCAAGCCCTCAGCTGCCAGGGTCTGTCTTTGTTAGTGGACAACTGTAAGAGATCATAGTGGAACGATATGAGCCTAGGAATTTTAATAAGAAGCTGCCATAACTTTTCCCAGTTAGTCAGGGGCCTATTTAGAGCTTTGGTGAATCCCCAAGATGTCATAAACGCATAAAGTCTCGAGTATTCAAAAGAGGCCCACGGGGGGGGGGCTCTGGGATAATTGTTCTTATATTATGGGGAGTGATTAGGGTGCCCGAGAGTTATAGGCGGGAGACCACTCCCAGGTCCCATTCACCCCACTGTTGTATGTGCGTGTCGGGGAGAGCCGCCAGTAAGGCTGGTACGGAATGAATGGGAGACGGGTGTGGGGCAATGTCGCGTAGATTTCTAAGGCTATACCAAACTTTCAGATTATCTCTGATAATGACATTTTGTAGTGTCAAGCTGTCGAAGCAGTGACTAGGGATCCAGGGTAAGTCTGCCAACTTTAGGCCCAGAGGGAGGGCCAATGCTTCTATGCTTTTCCAGCCCTGTTGTTCCCCCTTGTCTGCCCACGCTGTGATGTGAGAAAGCCTGGCTGCCTCATAGTATCCGCGTATGCTAGGCATTGCAACCCCTCCATGTTCATATATTTTTTGGAGTATTTTCGCTGCTACCCGGGGCCTGGACTTATTCCAGATATAGTGTTGTCCAAGAGATTGGAGCTTATCTACTAAAGCGTTGGGTACATTAAGAGGTATACAGCGAAAGTAGTACAGAATTTTTGGTAAGATCGTCATTTTGAAGGATGTGATGCGGCCCAGCCATGAAATCTCTTTAAGACTCCACGAGGAGGTAAGCTCAGTAACCTCTCTGATAAGGTTTGTATAGTTAATGGAAATAACTATTTTCGGGTCTGGACCAAGTTGTACCCCCAGATGTCGAATGGTGGTTTGTGACCATTGGAAGGAGTATGAAGTTTGCAGTATATCTAATTCAAATGCTGAGATGCATACTGGAAGAGCCTCCGTTTTGGTGACATTTACCTTGTAGTAACTATGAGCTCCGAACTCAGTGATAATATCAAAGAGCGCTGGCAGAGAGCCTATTGGGTTTGTTAAAAAGAGCGTAACATCGTCTGCGTACAGTGCGATCTTCGCAGTCGCGCCTCCAAGCTGAACCCCTCGTACTATACTTGATTGCCTAATAGCCTGGGCCAGAGGTTCAATGGCCATGGAAAAAATTAAAGGTGACAGGGGGCATCCTTGTCTGGTGCCGTTGGTGATACATATTTCCGAAGAGGCGAAACCCAGACCATTAACTACTGCAGAGGGGCAGGAATATAGGGCACAGATTGCCTTAATCACGTCCTCTGGTATGCCAAATTGAGCAAGCGTGTGCCATAAGTATTCCCATCGGACCCTGTCAAACGCTTTTTCTGCGTCTAGCGACAGGGCCAGCATGGGCAACCTCAGACGGGAGGCTTCTGTAAGTATGTTTAGCATTTTTTGGGAATTGTCTGGGCCTTCTCTACCAAACGTAAAACCGACCTGGTCTGTATGTATCACCTTCGGGAGCAGGCTATTGAGGCGGTTAGCCCATAGCTTTGCATATAGCTTTACATCACCATTTATCAAGGAGATTGGTCTGTAACTCGTACATTGTGAGGGATCTTTGTTTGGTTTAGGAATGGGCAGAATTACTGCTTGTAAAAATTCTTTATGGAATGAGCCTGCCTCTCGAGCTTCAGAAAAGACCTTGAGGAGGATCTTGTGTAATTCCGATTTAAACAGTTTATAGAAGGCTGCCGGGTACCCATCAGGACCTGGAGCCTTGTTATTATGGGTATGTTTAATGGCTAAACTAAGCTCATTTAGGGAAAATGGAGCTTTAAGTGCGTCTCCATCTCCATCTGGGAGGGTTGGCAAGCCCAGCGTCTGTAAGAAGTGTACTACTTCACGTGAAGAGGACTCTTTGGTAGCCATCAAGGGCTTAAGATGGTACAGGTCAGAGTAATAATTTGCAAACGTCTCTCCAATTTCCTTGGGTGAGTAGACCGAAATGTTACCCCTTAGGAGAGATAAGATCCTAGCTGCCGCTGTCCTACTCCTTAATTTATGGGCAAGGAGGGTTGAGGCCTTATTACCTTGGCAATACATCAGTTTCTTGAATCTAGCATAAGAGTCTTTAACTCTTTGCAGGTCTCTATCCGCCAATTGTGTTCTTAGTTCCTTAATTTTATCGGCTAGGCTTGTAGTTGGAGAGTCTTTAGTCTCCTGTTCTACAGCGCGAAGCTCGTCCATGAGAAGGCCCAGGGGCAGACCTGCTTGACGACGTAACATTGCCTGCCTTCGAATGCATATCCCTCTTATGTATGCCTTCAAAGCGGCCCATATTGTTTGGGAGGACATATCTGGGGTTTCATTTATTCTCAAAAACTGTACAATAGAGGCTTGGAGGGAGGTTCTGAAAGCTTTATCTTGGAGCATTTGTTTTGGGAATTTCCAGCTAGGTCTAGACTCTGTAGTTAAGTCAGTAGAGAGAGTGAACATCAGAATATCATGATCCGACCATGGGCAGACCCTAATATGTGACGTTAGGACTCTATTAAGTGTCCATGAGTCAGTGAAGAAGTGGTCGAGCCTCGAGTAAGAATTATGGGGTCTAGAAAAATATGTATAGTCTCTGTCATTGTGGTGCAGTGCCCTCCAGATGTCATACAGATTATGTTGGATAATGTATTGTCGGAACTTGTTGGCAGTAGTTATAGAGTATGCGTCTATTGTTTTCCCACTCTGAACCTTCTTGTCTAGTAGGGGGTCCCATATCATATTAAAGTCACCCCCTAGTATTATCGTCCCAGTTTTGTGTTTCCCAATTTTGGACAGTGCATCTTTCAGGAACTTACGCCTAGATTTAGAGTTTTGCGGCCAAAGGGGTGCGTTAGATACGCGCGCTTTTTTCTGGCGGCACCTTTTAAGTACCGCTGGTATTTAGAGTTCACAGAATGGCTGGGTTTTCAGTGTGTTAGGCTCCAAAAAGGGAGCGTAGAGCATAATTTAATGCCCCTGCAACTCTCGATACCAGCGGTGCTTACGGACGCGGCCAGCTTCAAAAACGTGATCGTGCACGATTCCCCCATAGAAAACAATGGGGCTGTTTGAGCTGAAAAAAAAACTAACACCTGCAAAAAAGCCGCGTTCAGCTCCTAACGCAGCCCCATTGTTTTCTATGGGGAAACACTTCCTACATCTGCACCTAACACCCTAACATGTACCCCGAGTCTACACACCCCTAACCTTACACTTATTAACCCCTATTCTGCCGCCCCCGCTATCGCTGACACCTGCATATTTTTTTAACCCCTAATCTGCCGCTCCGTAAACCGCCGCTACTTACATTATCCCTATGTACCCCTAATCTGCTGCCCCTAACACTGCCGACCCCTATATTATATTAATTAACCCCTAATCTGCCCCCCACAACGTTGCTGCCAGCTACCTACAATAATTAAACCCTAATCTGCCGACCGCAAAGCGCCGCCACCTACGTTATCCTTATGTACCCCTAATCTGCTGCCCCTAACACCGCCGACCCCTATATTATATTTATTAACCCCTAATCTGCCCCCCTCAATGTCGCCTCCACCTGCCTACACTTATTAACCCCTAATCTGCCGAGAGGACCGCACCGCTACTATAATAAAGTTATTAACCCCTAATCTGCCTCACTCCCGCCTCAATAACCATATAATAAATAGTATTAACCCCTAATCTGCCCTCCCTAACATCGCCGACACCTAACTTCAATTATTAACCCCTAATCTGCCGACCGAATCTCGCCGCTACTGTAATAAATGGATTAACCCCTAAAGCTAAGTCTAACCCTAACCCTAACACCCCCCTAAGTTAAATATAATTTAAATCTAACAAAATAAATTAACTCTTATTAAATAAATTATTCCTATTTAAAGCTAAATACTTACCTGTAAAATAAACCCTAATATAGCTACAATATAAATTATAATTATATTATAGCTATTTTAGGATTTATATTTATTTTACAGGTAACTTTGTATTTATTTTAACCAGGTACAATAGCTATTAAATAGTTAAGAACAATTTAATAGCTAAAATAGTTAAAATAATTACAAAATTACCTGTAAAATAAATCCTAACCTAAGTTACAATTAAACCTAACACTACACGATCAATAAATTAATTAAATAAAATACCTACAATTATATACAATTAAACCTAACACTACACTATCAATAAATTAATTAAATACAATATCTACAAATAAATACAATGAAATAAACTAACTAAAGTACAAAAAATAAAAAAGAACTAAGTTACAAAAAATAAAAAAATATTTACAAACATTAGAAAAATATTACAACAATTTTAAACTAATTACACCTACTCTAAGTCCCCTAATAAAATAACAAAGCCCCCCAAAATAAAAAAAAATGCCCTACCCTATTCTAAATTTAAAAAGTTCAAAGCTCTTTTACCTTACCAGCCCTGAACAGGGCCCTTTGCGGGGCATGCCCCAAAGAATTCAGCTCTTTTGCCTGTAAAAAAACACATACAATACCCCCCCAACATTACAACCCACCACCCACATACCCCTAATCTAACCCAAACCCCCCTTAAATAAACCTAACACTAAGCCCCTGAAGATCTTCCTACCTTATCTTCACCATACCAGGTTCACCGATCCGTCCTCGGAAGTCTTGATCCAAGCCTCGGAAGTGTTGATCCAAGCCCAAGCGGGGGGCTGAAGAGTGACGTCCATCCTCGGGCTGAAGTCTGGATCCAAGCGGCGGCTGAAGAACTCCATCATCGGGCTTAAGTCGGAAGTCCATCATCGGGATGAAGTCTTCTATCAAGCCGCATCTTCAATCTTATTTCTTCTGGAGGGGAGCGGAGCCATCTTCTTTCCAACCGACGCGGATCCAACCTCTTCAACCGACGCCTACTCGCCGAATGACGGTTCCTTTAAATGACGTCATCCAAGATGGCGTCCCTCGAATTCCGATTGGCTGATAGGATTCTATCAGCCAATCGGAATTAAGGTAGGAATATTCTGATTGGCTGATGGAATCAGCCAATCAGAATCAAGTTCAATCCGATTGGCTGATCCAATCAGCCAATCAGATTGAGCTCGCATTCTATTGGCTGTTCCGATCAGCCAATAGAATGCGAGCTCAATCTGAATCCTATCAGCCAATCGAAATCCTATCAGCCAATCGGAATTCGAAGGACGCCATCTTGGATGACGTCATTTAAAGGAACCGTCATTCGGCGAGTAGGCGTCGGTTGAAGAGGTTGGATCCGCATCGGTTGGAAAGAAGATGGCTCTGCTCCGCTCCAGAAGAAAGATGATTGAAGATGCAGCTTGATAGAAGACTTCATCCCGATGATGGACTTCCGACTTCAGCCCGATGATGGAGTTCTTCAGCCGCCGCTTGGATCCAGACTTCAGCCCGAGGATGGACATCACTCTTCAGCCCCCCGGGCTTTGTTATTTTATTAGGGGGCTTAGAGTAGGTGTAATTAGTTTAAAATTGTTGTAATATTTTTCTAATGTTTGTAAATATTTTTTTATTTTTTGTAACTTAGTTCTTTTTTATTTTTTGTACTTTAGTTAGTTTATTTCATTGTATTTATTTGTAGATATTGTATTTAATTAATTTATTGATAGTGTAGTGTTAGGTTTAATTGTAGATAATTGTAGGTATTTTATTTAATTAATTTATTGATCGTGTAGTGTTAGGTTTAATTGTAACTTAGGTTAGGATTTATTTTACAGGTAATTTTGTAATTACCGTATTGTGCCGCATATAGGCCGCACCTGATTATAGGCCGCACCCTTAAAGTTTGGTGCCATTTTGAAGAAATGTAATTTTAAAGAAAATATGCACATTAGTTGCACAAGCTGCAATTGTTTGCAAGTGATTACGACCTGGATTCCCAAATGTGCAAGCATGCAGGATGCCAGCTTCCAGGTGATTCTTTTCCACTTTCCCAAGAGTATACAATATAACAAAGGAAAGATGCTGCACTCCTTAGTACTGTAATTTCAAATGTGAAAAAAACCTTTATTCAGCCATTACAGCTTTAATGGCTGAATAAAGGCTTTTTTTTCACATTTGATATCACCAGCACTAAGGAGTACAGCATCTTTCCTTTGTTTTATTTTAACATATCGTATTAAAGCAATTTTTTAATTTATTTTAGCAGGTATGCTGTGAAGGCAAAAAAAACAACTGTTTCTTACCAGAAAATATCAGTATCGCAACTGACTCACATGTCCCTTGTGCTCTGCCCACTTCCTCCCTCCTCATTCATATGTCCGTTCTCAGCATTACCGCATCTTAACAATGGTGGCTAATGCATATGAGCGTCCTGCCAAACCTACCAACTGACTACATTAGCCATAAAGCCACAGGGTGCACCGGAAGTTCGGCCATACTGCGCATGTACGATTTAGCCGAAAAGCACCCGATTATAGGCCGCACTCCGCATATAGGCCGCACTACAAATTTAAAGCTACAGATCAAGGGAAAAAAGTGCGGCCTATATGCGGAACAATACGGTATTTTAACTATTTTAGCTATTACATAGTTCTTAACTATTTAATAGCTATTGTACCTGGTTAAAATAAATACAAAGTTACCTGTAAAATAAATATAAATCCTAAAATAGCTATAATATAATTATAATTTATATTGTAGCTATATTAGGGTTTATTTTACAGGTAAGTATTTAGCTTTAAATAGGAATAATTTATTTAATAAGACTTAATTTATTTCGTTAGATAAAAATTATATTTAACTTGGGGGGTGTTAGTGTTAGGGTTAGACTTAGCTTTAGGGGTTAATCCATTTATTACAGTAGCGGCGAGATTCGGTTGGCAGATTAGGGGTTAATAATTGAAGTTAGGTGTCGGCAATGTTAGGGAGGGCAGATTAGGGGTTAATACTATTTATTATAGGGTTATTGAGGCGGGAGTGAGGCGGATTAGGGGTTAATAACTTTATTATAGTAGCGGTGCGGTCCACTCGGCAGATTAGGGGTTAATAAGTGTAGGCAGGTGGAGGCGACGTTGAGGGAGGCAGATTAGGGGTTAATAAATATAATATAGGGGTCGGCGGTGTTAGGGGCAGCAGATTAGGGGTACATAAGGATAACGTAGGTGGCAGCGCTTTGCGGTCGGCAGATTAGGGGTTAATTATTGTAGGTAGCTGGCGACAACGTTGTGGGGGACAGGTTAGGGGTTAATAAATATAATATAGGGGTAGGCGGTGTTAGGGGCAGCAGATTAGGGGTACATAAGTATAACGTAGGTGGCAGTCGGCAGATTAGGGGTTAAAAAAAATTAATCGAGTGGCGGCGATGTGGGGGGACCTCGGTTTAGGGGTACATAGGTAGTTTATGGGTGTTAGTGTACTTTAGAGCACAGTAGTTAAGAGCTTTATAAACCGGCATTAGCCCAGAAAGCTCTTAACTACTGACTTTTTCTGCGGCTGGAGTTTTGTCGTTAGATTTCTAACGCTCACTTCAGCCACGACTCTAAATACCGGCGTTAGAAAGATCCCATTGAAAAGATAGGATACGGAAATGGCGTAGGGGTATCTGCGGTATGGAAAAGTCGCGGCTGGAAAGTGAGCGTTAGACCCTTTAATGACTGACTCTAAATACCGGCGGTAGGCCAAAACCAGCGTTAGGAGCCTCTAACGCTGGTTTTGACGGCTACCTCCCAACTCTAAATCTAGGCCTTAGATTGCAATTGGTTTGGGGCATATATGTTAGCCAGAGTGAATAGTATACCGTTTAGTTTACAATTGAGCTGTAGGAACCGCCCTTGGCTATCTTTCTCTGCGTGGATATGCTCAAAATGTATAGATTTGTGTATGGCAATCACTACTCCTCTAGATTTCTCAGTATGAGAAGCTAGGACCACTACAGGATATTCTGGGGTCCTATATGGAGTCTGGGTTGACGCTAACCAATGTGTCTCTTGTAAAAACATAACTTGTATTTTCAGAGACTTCATGGTATTGGTAAGCATACTTCTCTTTTCCTGTGAGTTAAGTCCTTTGACATTTAATGTTGCAAAGGAAATGTTATTAGAGGTTGACGCCATCTTAAGTTTGGAGGGGGGGAGGTGTTGGATAGGGAAAGGAAAGTTAGAGGGAAGGGTTAGGTGGTAGACTCACCCCGCCTGGATCTGCACACCCGAGTGTGGCCCTCGTCGGGCACAAAGCTTGTTAATCGTATTAGCGGTCAAAAAGAGCCACTAGGGGTTACTTCCTGTAAGGAGTTTAATTTTCACCTAGAGAATGATGAGAAAGGAAATTATTGAACAGATGAACAAGAAAAACAACTACTCAATTCAGATAATATAATAGGTGTCTTATAAGTTTGAACCAAGTGTATCAAATGTTAGTTAGGTGAGGTTTTAAATATTTTATCAGGTATGTTGAACCGCTGGATCACCAAAGGGAGAAGTGTGTCTAGATGCCAAACTGACTTCTCCAGTCCCCGTAAAAGGGGATAACACAAATAGAATTTGCGTATATGGGGGGGGGAGGTAGTACAAGTATTTAACTTGTATGTAGAGATTGACTGTCATTGGGGGAGTGTGAATAAAGGAATATACCAATGTTTTTCCATTAAACTAAATAAAACATCACATTTCTGCAAGCATAGCAACATGTTAACATATAAAATATGCTATAGACTCTATTATCTCGCGAAACAGTTTAGGTCATCAGCATATAGGTGCCTGAGGGAAATTAAGCAACCTGTGGAACTGAAAAGGAATGGGGAGACCCTGTGAGTCCCAACAGAAACAGATGGTTACTTAGGGAGTAGAGCAGGTACTGCTGGTCAAGCGCCCGTTCTCCTATGGGAGGTCCCAGGTCCCCCCATGTCCCTTGTGTAATAGACAACTAACACCTGGTAAATACATTTAACAATATATACATGTTTACTAGCTACAGACCAGAGCTATTTATTTATCATTTGGTGAACTATACACCAGTGTCTTTCCCTTAAACTAAATAGTACATCATATTTCTATGAGCATATTCGTACGTAGCGTTAGTGGTATAAAATACGCTTTAAACTCCATTAACTCTCAGAACAGTTTAGTTCAACAACATGTTTATGACTGAGGGAGATCAAGCAACCTAGAGTACTGAAAGAAAAGGGGGGATCCCATGAGTCCCATCGAAAAAAAAAAAAAAGATGGTTAGTTAGGGAATAGAGCGGGTACCGCTGGGCAAGTGCTCATTCTCTTATGGGAGGTCCCAGGTCCCCCCACTTCCTTTGGGTAATAGTTAACTAACACATGGTAAATACATCTAACAATATATACATGTTTACTAGCTTGCAGACCAGAGCTCTTTATTTATCATTTGGTGGGCTTTTGTAGCCTAGGGGTGAAATCTGGGGCGCCAGCCCGGATTTCAGTGGTAAGAGGAGTGTCCTTTACATTAGATCTTTGTAATGGTTGGGTCATGTCTTTAATATCTGACCGGTCTCTAGAGAGCAAAGAATCTGTATCCTTCCGGGGTTTAGTTGAAGCCAAGCCCCAATCTTGTAGCAGGTCAAAACCTTCTTTAGGGGTAAAAATTGTGTGAGTCTCACCATTTTTAGAAACTATAAGCCTTGTCGGGTATCCCCATCTATATCTGATATTTTCCGTTCTCAGAATTTGGGTGATGGTCCTGAAGGATCTCCTCTTTTGTAAAGTGTAGCTGGAAATGTCCGGGAACAACGCAATTTGTTGAAATTTATCAGGAAGTTGGGGTTTGTTAACCAGCTCTCTCATTATCTTCTCTTTGTGGGTAAAGAAATGGATCCTAGCTAGGACATCTCTAGGCTTTTCTTGAGAGACAGACCTAGGTCGTGCTACTCTGTGGACTCTGTCAAGTAGGAGACCAGGCGTCTCCGAAGAGGACAGTAAGATATTAGAGAACTCCAGAACATAAGACTCCAGTTCTTGGGGGCCAACCTCTTCAGGTATTCCGCGGAATCTCAGATTATTCCATTGTGAGCGGTCTTCCATGTCGGCTAGTTTTAGTTCTAAGTCAGATATCTGGAGCGCTAAGTTTTGGGAATAGGCTTGTAAGTGGGCATGGTCTACAGCTATATCTTCTTGCTTACGCTCCAAAGTTTCAGTGCGTTCTCCCAATGCACCAATTTCTCTACGGAGCTCAGCTGTGGAACCCTTAATTTCCTTTGTCAGTGTCTCTTGAAGAAGGTTCATTCGTCTGGTTAGAACATCAACAATGTTTGCAGATAGAGTATCTGGTATAGGAGATTGGGAGTCTATACTGCCTTCAGATTCACTGCCCTCCAATGCAGAAGTGGATTCCCTGTACATTTGGGATTTTCCAGTACGATGGTTTTTAAAATGGTCTGCGACTGTTTTTCCGGGTGGGTGAGACGGTTTAGTTTTCCTTTTGGTAGTTTGGGACAAGGTTTCAAGCTTGTTCCTTCTGCCAAATCAATGTGTTGAAACACTAGCTCTGCAGTGTAGAATGTATTGAATAAAACAATGGTGAGGAGAATGATACTAAAGTCCCCCTGACGTCAATCTTGGCTTAGGTAGCCATATTCAGCAATGTTCTGATAGCCAAAATGAAATTCTACAGCCCAACCCTTGGTATTATCAAATCTTGGTCAGTCTTCCTTAAGGGTGGGTAAAGTGAGATGTTCAATAGACACCCTCTCCAGGGGAATTGCCCTCACCTGGCCAGGACGGGAAAAGGAAATGAGGATATGACCTGCTGTCTCTTCGTACAGCAGGAAATGGATGGAGAGAGTGTCAGAGATTATCAGAGGAGTTAGGCTCTAATCTGTAATACCTGCTGAGTAAAAGCGTATCCAGGAGTTTGTGCCACTGTATTATCTTAGAAATTGGGTAGCTCAGTTACACTCTTAAATTATATATAAACAGACCTTTATACTAAAATACCTGTAGAGGGAAGGTTGAGATTAGTTTACATAATGAACATTGCCATTTAATTTGAAATGTCCAGGATTTCCCACTCTATACTTTTAGGTCAGAGGTATATTGTGGTTATTTGGTACAGATGAATTGTTGAAAACAGTACCTGCAAGGGTATTTATTGCAATGTTTTGGGATTGTAAAGCTGATGTTTCTATTAAGATGGTGTAGTGTCCATAGGGTAGTGGATTTTTTCAACATTCAGCTATATGCCTTTAGAGCTAGGATGTACCATAACTGTAAGGATTGCAGTACAAAGTTATATAACACCACCTTCTAATATGTTTGTTGTATTCCTTAATAGCAGCAGACCTGTTACTGATACTGAAGACAAACAAAAAAGAACTGGTATATGCTCCGGTGCCTATGTTAAAATTAATCACTGTATAATCACATAAATGTGAGATCCTAGTATGCAAATCTCCCTTCACTTTACTCTTTGTCCTTTCTCTCTGTTTCTTTAACTTCTTCTCTTAGCTTGTCCTTCCTTTTTACTTTTTCCCCCTTCTATCACCCCTCTCCTCGCCTTCTACTTCCAAAACAACTCAAGCACAGCCACTTATATGCAATAGGACTTCTAAGCAGTGTCTTTAATTCAAGATTTACAATAACTCCTCAGCTGCCGCAAAGGCAGCTACAGAATTTACACAGTTCAGGACTCAGATGTTGCAGAGTTATAGTGCAGGGGGGGGAAAAATGGCGGATTTTTGCGCCCTTTCACTCAACAGATTTCACTGCCAAAGTCTATGTCTAATTTGTTGGGAATAAGCACCCCTTCTATTGTCGTATATACCTTTCTCAATAATCGACTTCCACTCGTGACAAGTAGAGATCTAACGACCAAAAGATTACCTTTCAAGCGCCCACCGCGAGGATCGGTGCCCACCGGTGGCTCCAGTATCAGGTAGGTTACCTTCTGGTCCTAGCTCTTGTGTCCCTCCGACGGGACCTTAGGCACTTGACTCCTTATGCCTTCTAAGGTTCGGTCAGGCAGAATGTAGGACCGGATCTATTCAGGAGCGATGTCGTCTAGTCGGTGGCCCTGATGGAGCAGCCCCAGCCTTTGTCCTTTAGCGGTTACCAAGCTCAGTGCTATTGGGGATTTCTCTACCGATGAAGTTAACTTCTCTGCTGAAAACACTCCGGAGCGGATCCCCGACCCTCCGGAGTGTAAGGTGTAGAAGGTAAGTCTGCCCGGTATCTTGTTTGGGCCTCAAGTCGGTGTGGGAAAAGCAGGCTAAATACTCACCAGATTCAGCCTTTAAATGAATAATATATGTCTTAGCTGCAAGCTTGGATGATAAAAACAATATTTTGTTTGCTGTGTTTCTGCTAAATAAACTTTGATCTGTGAGCAGAGACCTGAACACAGACGTCCTTACAGCACGGCAGATAGCTCCGCCCCCCTTAGGATTTATTTTTATTTTATAGGTAACTTTCAATTTATTTTAACTAGGTACAATAGCTATTAAAAAGTTATTAACTATTTAATAGCTACCTAGCTAAAATAAAGAGAAATTTACCTGTAAAATAAAAACTAACCTAAGTTACAATTACACCTAACACTACACTATACTTAAATAAATTATTCCTATTTAAAACTAAATACTTACCTGTAAAATAAACCCCAAGATAGCTACAATATAACTAATAATTACATTGTAGCTATTTTAGGATTTATTTTTATTTTACAGGTAACTTTGTATTTATTTTAGCTAGTTAGAATAGTTATTAAATAGTTATTAACTATTTAATAACTACCTAGCTAAAAGAAATACAAAATTACCTGTAAAATAAATCCTAACCTAAGTTACAATTAAACCTAACACTACACTATCATTAAATTAATTAAATAAATTAAATACAAATAACTACAATTAAATACATAAATTACATAAACTAACTAAAGTACAAAAAATAAAAAAAGCTAAGTTACAAAAAATAAAAAAAATAGGTTACAAACATTTAAAAAATATTACAACAATTTTAAGCTAATTACACCTAATCTAAGCCCCCTAATAAAATAACAAAGCCCCCCAAAATAAAAAAATTCCCTACCCTATTCTACATTAAAAAAGTTCAAAGCTCTTTTACCTTACCAGCCCTTAAAAGGGCCTTTTGTGGGGCATGCCCCAAAGAAAACTGCTCTTTTGCCTGTAAAAGAAAAAAACAACCCCCCAACATTAAAACCCACTACCCACATACCCCTAATCTAACCCAAACCCCCCTTAAAACACTAATCCCCTGAAGATCATCCTACCTTTAGTCGTCTTCACTCAGCCGAGCCACTGATGGAACTGAAGAGGAGATCCGGAGCAGCAGAAGTGATCCTCCAAGGGGCGCTGAAGAAATCTTCCATCCGATGAAGTGATCCTCCAGGCGGCGCTGAAGAAGTCTTCCATCTGGGTGATGTCATCTTCCAAGCGGCGCTGAAGAAGTCTTCTATCCGGGCGATGTCATCTTCCAAGCGGGGTCTTCAATCTTCAATCTTCATCCCGCCGACGCGGAACATCCTTCTTTCCCGATGGACTACCGACGAATGAAGGCTCCTTTAAGGGACGTCATCCAAGATGGAGTCCCTTCAATTCCGATTGGCTGATAGGATTCTATCAGCCAATTGGAATTAAGGTAGGAAAAATCTGATTAGCTGATTGAATCAGCAAATCAGATTGAAGTTCAATCCGATTGGCTGATCCAATCAGCAAATCAGATTGAAGTTCAATCCGATTGGCTGATCCGATCAGCCAAAAAAATGCAAGCTCAATCTGATTTGCTGATTCAATCAGCCAATCAGATTTTTCCTACCTTAATTCCGATTGGCTGATAGAATCCTATCAGACAATCGGAATTGAAGGGACGCCATCTTGGATGACGTCCCTTAAAGGAGCCTTCATTCGTCGGTAGTCCATCGGGAAAGAAGGATGTTCCGCATCGGCGGGATGAAGATTGAAGATTGAAGACCCCGCTTGGAAGATGACATCGCCCGGATGGAAGACTTCTTCAGCGCCGCCTGTAGGATCACTTCATCGGATGGAAGATTTCTTCAGCGCCCCTTGAAGGATCACTTCTGCCGCTCCGGATCTCCTCTTCAGTTCCATCGGTGGCTCGGCTGAGTGAAGACGACTAAAGGTAGGATGATCTTCAGGGGATTAGTGTTAGGTTATTTTAAGGGGGATTTGGGTTAGATTAAGGGTATGTGGGTGGTGGGTTTTAATGTTGGGGGGGGTGTATTTTTCTTTTACAGGCAAAAGAGCTGAATTCTTTGGGGCATGCCCCAAAAAAGGCCCTTTCAAAGGCTGGTAAGGTAAAAGAGCTTTGAACTTTTTTAATGTAGAATAGGGTAGGGAATTTTTTTGTTTTGGGGGGCTTTGTTATTTTATTATGGGGCTTAGATTAGGTGTAATTAGCTTAAAATTGTTGTAATATTTTTAAATGTTTGTAACCTATTTTTTTATTTTTTGTAACTTAGCTTTTTTTATTTTTTGTACTTTAGTTAGTTTATGTAATTGTATTTAATTGTAGTTATTTGTAGTTAATTTATTTAATTAATTTAATGATAGTGTAGTGTTAGGTTTAACTGTAACTTAGGTTAGGATTTATTTTACAGGTAATTTTGTATTTCTTTTAGCTAGGTAGTTATTAAATAGTTAATAACTATTTAATAACTATTCTAACTAGCTAAAATAAATACAAAGTTACCTGTAAAATAAATATAAATCCTAAAATAGCTACAATGTAATTATTAATTACATTGTAGCTATCTTAGGGTTTATTTTACAGGTAAGTATTTAGTTTTAAATAGGAATAATTTATTTAAGTATAGTGTAGTGTTAGGTGTAATTGTAACTTAGGTTAGTTTTTATTTTACAGGTAAATTTCTCTTTATTTTAGCTAGGTAGCTATTAAATAGTTAATAACTATTTAATAGCTATTGTACCTAGTTAAAATAAATTGAAAGTTACCTATAAAATAAAAAAAAAATCCTAAGATAGCTACAATAAAAGTATTATTTATATTGTAGCTATATTAGGGTTTATTTTAAAGGTAAGTATTTAGTTTTAAATAGGATTAATTTAGTTAATAATAGAAATATTATTTAGATTGATTTAATTAATATTTAAGTTAGGGGGGTGTTAGGGTTAGTGTTAGAGTTAGGTTTAGGGGTTAATAAATTTATTACAGTGGCGGCGGTGTAGTGGGGGGCAGGATAGGGGTTGATAAATGTATTATAGGTGGCGACGGTGTAGGGGGGGCAGATTAGGGGTTAATACATTTAATATAGGTAGCGGCAGGGTCCGGGAGCGGCGGTTTCGGGGTTAAACTATTTATTTAGTTGCGGCGAGGAGCAGGATCAGCAGGGTAGGGGTTGATAACTTTATTATAGAGGGCAGCGGTATAGGGGGGGGCAGGATAGGGGTTACTAGGTATAATGTAGGTTGCGGCGGTGTCTGGGAGCGGTGGTTTAGGGGTTAATTCATTTATTATAGTTGCAGCGGGGTCAGGGAGCGGCGGTTTAGGGGTTAACATGTATAGAGTAGCTTGCGGTGGGCTCCGGGAGTGGCGGTTTAGGGGGTAATAACTTTATTTAGTTGCTGCGGTGTAGGGGGGCAGATTAGGGGTGTTTAGACTCGGGGTACATGTTAGGGTGTTAGGTGTAGACAGCTCCCATTGGAATCAATGGGATGTCTGGCAGCAGTGAACATGAACTTTCGCTATGGTCAGACTCTCATTGATTCCTATGGGATCCGCCACCTCCAGGGCGGCGGTTTGAAAACCAGGTACGCTGGGCCGTAAAAGTGCTGAGCGTACCTGCTAGTTTTTTGATAACTAGCAAAAGTAGTCAGATTGTGCCGCACTTGTATGCAGAACATCTGGAGTGACGTAAGAATCGATCTGTGTCGGACTGAGTCTGGCGGATCGAAGCTTACGTCACAAAATTCTACTTTTGCCGGTATCTAGGGCTTGATAACTAAGGCAAATCAGCCTCGCCACAAATACGCTGTGGAATTCCAGCATATTTGAGGTTGACGGCTTGATAACTACCCCCCATAGAAACCAATCGACTGTCTTTAGGGAGATAAGGTTTTGCATGAACATATCACAATACTATTGCAGTGACATAAAACGTGCCTGCAATCCACATCAGAGAATAAAGCTATTTTTACTTATTAAAATGTACTAAATAATCTCCTGAGTATATCAAGTTTTATAGTAAAGTTTATCCCAGTGATTAATAAGGGCCACCCTTGGACCACTCCATGTACGGGGGAATACCAGGGACAATGAAACAGGAAGGGACAATCTTGGACCAAGGATATGTATTAATATCTAACTATGGTTGGAATAGAAATAATAAATATAAATAGCTATAATTTGAATTGTTCAGAGCGGAGAATCCTTAAAAAGGTTTTTTACCATGCACTCACAAAGTACAGTAAGGTGCGCTAATAAAAGCGTACTGAGAGAAATTACACTCCTTATAGTGAAGTAATTGTAAATAAAAAAACACTTATGTGGTGAGTATATATAATATATATAGGCCCTGGGGCCATATTACAAGTGGAGCGGTATTTAACGCTCCCACTCAAGCGATAACTCCTGTAGAAGTAAGCTTTTAGCACACACTGGGTAGCGCTTGTATTACAAGTTGAAAGTAAAAAGTTTTCACTCATACGCTAACCTGACGCACATAAAAAAATGAACTTTGAATATCGCAACCATGTTAACATATTTCCACAACTCAATAGAGCAAAAAAGTTGAAAAAACTTAACATCCTACTTATCCGTGCAAACCCGATCACATATTCTCAAATGCTGTAACCCAACATGAAAATATGCATATTTCACATTCCAATGTTCATAACATAACATAATATGTTCTATTTATTCATAGATACATATTTCTACATATATATGATTTTTTTTGGTACAATATATGTATATACATCACTCAATTTAAAGATAGTGTTACTCAAGAATGTATGAATTTGTGTCAGAATTATAAAATTAAAAATCAAAATCTAAACATCAAAGAAAAAGGAGTCCTAAAAGGACTTACAGATAATGAACAACTGGTAATCAGAGAGGCTGATAAGGGTGGAGGAATAGTCATTTTAGACAAGAAAGACTATATAGAAGAAACTATCCACCAACTGTCAGACACTAACACATATGTAGTTTTAAGAGGAGATCCAGCAACTCTATTCCTGAGGTCCTATATGGAACATATAAACAGTGGGTATCTAAATAAGGTGATTAACAACAGGGAGTGGAAGTACTTAGCTAATGAAGAGCCAAAGATGGCAATATTTTATTATTTGCCTAAAATACATAAACGTTTAGAGAAACCCCCTGGGAGGCCCATTATCTCGGGAATAGACTCTCTAACAGCAAGACTCTCTTAATACATAGATTTATTTCTTAAACCTATGGTAATTAACTTACATTCATATTTAAGGGATACTCCCCATCTATTACAAATAATAGAAGGATTAGAGTGGAAGTCTACATATAAATGGGCAACGTTAGATGTAACTGCATTGTATACATCTATTCCACACGAGACAGGGATAAGTGCTATTAGAAAATCACTAGACAATACTAACCATGTACCAGAGATATAAAAAGACTTCATATTGGAGTCTATTAGGTTTATTTTGCAAAATAACTACTTCTTGTTTGAAGGGAAGTTTTATCTACAGAGTACAGGCATGACCATGGGCACAAAATTTGCGCCCAATTTTGCAAACTTCTATATGGGAGCATTTGAGGAAGACATGATTCACAATGGACCTGTTTTTAAGAATGAAAATGTCATTTTTTGGCGAAGGTTCATTGATGATGTTCTAATTATCTGGGGCAGTGAAGTAGAATCCTGGAATGCCTATGTACAAGAACTGAATAATAATAGTATGAATTTGACTTTTACCCAGAGAATTGAGGCATCCTCAATTGACTTCCTGGATGTTACTCTGTACACCTCGGACAATGGTATACAGAGTAAACTATACAGGAAAGCCACAGACACCAATGGCTACTTAGATGCCAGAAGTGCCCATCATCCGAAATGGATAGAAAATATTCCTTTCGGACAGTTTCAAAGGCTCAGGAGAAACTGTACCGAATTAGGAAATTTTGAAATGGAGGCAAAGAATCTGCAAGAAACATTTGCAGAAAAATGTTACCCAGTAAAGATAGTACAAGGAGTGTATAAGAAAGCAAAAGCTTTAGATAGACAAAGATTGGTTCATGGAAATGAGGTTTAAAAAGACAGGCCAGGTGTCAATGAAAATGAAAATATAAGTGGGACATCTCAGCCAAAAAAGAGACAAAAAAGAGATAATAGAGTGAATTTTGTGACGACCTTTAATGAGGGCCACTGGAAAATAAAAAATATATTACAAAAAAACTGGTCCATACTAAAAAATGACCCAATACTGAAAAATGTTTTAGGAGACAAACCAAATATCACTTACAAGAAAAACAAAAATGTAAAAACCTGCTAGCTCCCAGTGTGATAAGAGCCACTGACAAGAAAACAAAAAATAATGGAAGGATAACTAACATTAAGGTTTTTTTTTTTTTTTTTTAAATGTTCACTTAAGATTTATGTTTGTTGTGCACATATCCACAAAACTAAAAAATTTAACAAGTTCATAGATAGTGGAATAAATGGAGATAAGTTTCCAAACAAAAGTATGCTTAACTGTAGATCTGATTACGTGGTATACATGCTGGAATGTACCTGTAGCACTCCAATGAGGTATATAGGGCGCACTAAATGCGGTTTAAAGATATGCTGTTTAGAACACATGAAAAATATCGAAGCTGTTGTTTTAAAAAAGCCACTGATAAACTATTTTTCTCAGGTACATGGTGAAAATAACAATTAGTTTTTTATTAAAGCTATTGAACAAGTCCAAAAAGGTAATAGAGGAGGTAGTAGGCTTTTGGAGCTGCGAAAGAGGGAAACCTTTTGGATACACACAATAGACACTTTAGAACCAAAAGGTTTAAACAAAGATATTGATCTTGCTGCATTCCTCTAATTTAGATTTTATATGTAATTTTATAGGGTTATCAGCTTTTATTTTTTTCTCTATGTCTTTACATTATTAAGTATTTTGTACACTATAAATAACTGCTCCTTGCACTGTGTAATATAGTGCACCCATTTATGCACATATACACTGAGACATATACATATGTATAAGTGTGAGTATAGGTGGGTTTTTAAGTATATGAAAGTGTGCATAAACAAGTGTACATAAATATAGATGCATAGTATCTTATCACTTACATTATATGCATTTGATTTAAATTTATTTATTCGCTAATGCACACTAAGTATGTGAATAATTGACTAATATAATATGGTATTCACTATTAATATACATTTTAAATTACACTTGCAGGAGCTTTAAATTAAATGTTTTTATAGTGTTTTGAATTGTTTAGTTTATCAGATTCACCATGTATTAAATATACTGAAGTACTTTGCCCTATACCAAGATGGCGTCCGGGGGGCAAGCAATAGGCTAATTGCCAGTAAACTAATGCATAAAGCATCTAGGTTGGGGGGGGGGTCGGCCCTTACCTCTGAAGAAACAACGTATAGGTTGTAAACGCATTAGGCTCCGCCACCCGCTACACGTCACAACACTCATTGTGTTCACACGGGGCGAAGTGAGCTAACAGCTGCTGCACATTGTTAAACGGTGCAGTAGCAGTTATATACCTTAAATGCTCCATAGCTATATCTACTTGTTATTTTAGAGCAAATTAGTCAGCAGGGAACAGGACTAACAAAACGATCCTGTAACAGGTTTCTGACTACAGCTCTTTTTATTCATTTATAATCAAAGTATACCTCTATGAATTGGAGGAAAGCCTCCTGATTTCTGAACTTTTACACTGTATCTATCTATCTATCTATCTATCTATCTATCTATCTATCTATCTATCTATCTATCTATATATATATATATATATATATATATATATATATATATATATTAAGATCTATTTGTAACATTAAAAACCTTGCTTTTAAATATATACAACACATGTTAGTACATTCCTTAACACTGCATTAACAGTTGAATCACTATTATAATAGCAGTAGGACTCCTATACCCCTTATAGCCCATAGCAAGTTCCATAGTACTGATGGGATATCATCTCTATAAGATCCGGAAAATACTGGGCCATTCAAGAGGCACTGGATGGCTTTCGACCAAGGAGTTAACATCTACTAACACAGGCCTAGATTTAGAGTTGGGCGGTAGCCGTCAAAACAAGCGTTAGAGGGTCCTAACGCTGTTTTTTACCGCCCGCTGGTATTTGGAGTCAGTCAGGAAAGGGTCTAATGCTCACTTTGCAGCCGCAACTTTTCCATACCGCAGATCCCCCTACGCCATTTGCATATCCTATCTTTTCAATGGGATCTTTCTAACGCCGGTATTTAGAGTCTTGGCTGAAGTGAGCGTTAGAAATCTAACGACAAAACTCCAGCCGCAGAAAAAAGTCAGTAGTTAAGAGCTTTCTGGGCTAACGCCAGTTTATAAAGCTCTTAACTACTGTGCTTTAAAGTACACTAACACCCATAAACTACCTATGTACCCCTAAACCGAGGTCGCCCCACATCGCCGCCACTCTATTAAAATGTTTTAACCTCTAATCTGTCGCTCCGTACACCGCCGCCAGCTACATTATCCCTATGTACCCCTAATCTGCTGCCCCTAACACCGCCAACCCCTATATTATATTTATTAACCCCTAATCTGCCGCCCCCAACGTCGCCTCCACCTACCTACAATTATTAACCCCTAATCTGACAACCGGATCTCACCGCTACTGTAATAAATGTATTAACCCCTAAAGCTAAGTCTAACCCTAACACCCCCCTAAGTTAAATATAATTTAAATCTAACGAAATAAATTAACTCTTATTAAATAACTTATTCCTATTTAAAGCTAAATACTTACCTGTAAAATAAACCCAAATATAGCTACAATATAAATTATAATTATATTGTAGCTATTTTAGGATTAATATTTATTTTACAGGCAACTTTGTAATTATATTAACCAGGTACAATAGCTATTAAATAGTTAATAACTATTTAATAGTTACCTAGTTAAAAAAAATTACAAAATTACCTGTAAAATAAATCCTAACCTAAGCTACAATTAAACCTAACACTACACTATCAATAAATTAATTAAATACAATACCTACAATTATCTACAATTAAACCTAACACTACACTATCAATAAATTAATTAAATACAATACCTACAAATAAATACAAGTAAATAAACTAACTAAAGTACAAAAAATAAAAAAGAAATAAGTTACAAAAAATAAAAAAATATTTACAAACATTAGAAAAATATTACAACAATTTTAAACTAATTACACCTACTCTAAGCCCCCTAATAAAATAACAAAGCCCCCCAAAATAAAAAAATGCCCTACCCTATTCTAAATTAAAAAAGTTCAAAGCTCTTTTACCTTACCAGCCCTGAAAAGGGCCCTTTGCGGGGCATGCCCCAAAGAATTCAGCTCTTTTGCCTGTAAAAAAAACACATACAATACCCCCCCCACATTACAACCCACCACCCACATACCCCTAATCTAACCCAAACCCCCCTTAAATAAACCTAACACTAAGACCCTGAAGATCTTCCTACCTTATCTTCACCTCGCCGGGTATCACACCGATCCGTCCTGGCTCCGATGTCTTGATCCAAGCCCAAGCGGGGGGCTGAAGATGTCCATGATCCAGCTGAAGTCTTCATCCAAGCGGGAGCTGAAGAGGTCCATGATCCGACTGAAGTCTTCTATCAACGGCATCTTCAATCTTCTTTCTTCCAGATCCATGTTCATCCCGCCGACGCGCAACATCCATCTTCACCGACGACTTCCCGACGAATGACGGTTCCTTTAAGGGACGTCATCCAAGATGGCGACCCTAGAATTCCAATTGGCTGATAGGATTCTATCAGCCAATCGGAATTAAGGTAGGAAAATTCTGATTGGCTGATGGAATCAGCCAATCAGAATCAAGTTCAATCCGATTGGCTGATCCGATCAGCCAATCAGATTGAGCTCGCATTCTATTGGCTGTTCCGATCAGCCAATAGAATGCGAGCTCAATCTGATTGGCTGATCGGATCAGCCAATCGGATTGAACTTGATTCTGATTGTCTTGAAGATCAGCCGGTCGTCATCGGATTGAAGAACATAGAAGATGCGGCTTGGATGAAGATGTTTGCCGGTCCGGATGTCCTCTTCTGCCCGCTTGGATCAAGACTTCAGCCGGAGGATGGACATCCCTCTTCAGCCCCCGCTTGGGCTTGGATCAAGATTTCGGAAGGCTTGGATCAAGACTTCGGTGGACGGATCGGTGAACCTGGCATGGTGAAGATAAGGTAGGAAGATCTTCAGGGGCTTAGTGTTAGGTTTATTTAAGGGGGGTTTGGGTTAGATTAGGGGTATGTGGGTGGTGGGTTGTAATGTTGGGGGGGGGTATTGTATGTTTTTTTTTACAGGCAAAAGAGCTGAATTATTTGGGGCATGTCCCGCAAATGGCCCTTTTCAGGGCTGGTAAGGTAAAAGAGCTTTGAACTTTTTTAATTTAGAATAGGGTAGGGCATTTTTTTATTTTGGGGGTCTTTGTTATTTTATTAGGGGGCTTAGAGTAGGTGTAATTAGTTTAAAATTCTGTAAAATAAATGTTAATCCTAAAATAGCTACAATATAATTATAATTTATATTGTAGCTATATTAGGGTTTATTTTACAGGTAAGTATTTAGCTTTAAATAGGAATAATTTATTTAATAAGAGTTAATTTATTTCGTTAGCTTTAAATTATATTTAACTTAGGGGGGTGTTAGTGTTAGGGTTAGACTTAGCTTTAGGGGTTAATACATTTATTATAGTAGCGGTGAGCTCCGGTCGGCATATTAGGGGTTAATTATTGTAGGTAGCTGGCGGCGACGTTGTGGGGGGCAGATTAGGGGTTAATAAATATAATATAGGGATCGGCGGTGTTGGGGGCAGCAGATTAGGGGTACATAACTATGATGTATGTTGCGGCGGTGTACGGAGCGGCAGATTAGGGGTTAATAATAATATGCAGGTGTCAGCAATAGCGGGTGCGGCAGATTAGGGGTTAATAAATATAACATAGTGGTCGGTGATGTTAGGGGCAGCAGATTAGGGGTACATAGGGATAACGTAGCTGGCGGCGGTGTACGGAGCGGCAGATTAGGGGTTAATAATAATATGCAGGGGTCAGCGATAGCGGGAGCGGCAGATTAGGGGTTAATAAGTGTAAGGTTAGGGGTGTTTAGACTCGGGGTTCATGTTAGGATGTTAGGTGCAGACTTAGGAAGTGTTTCCCCATAGGAAACAATGTAGCTGCGTTAG
This sequence comes from Bombina bombina, assembly GCF_027579735.1. Taxonomy (NCBI): domain Eukaryota; kingdom Metazoa; phylum Chordata; class Amphibia; order Anura; family Bombinatoridae; genus Bombina; species Bombina bombina. The sequence continues at coordinate 925,299,925 of NC_069501.1, read as the reverse complement.
GAGCTGAACACTGCTTTTTTGCAGGTGTTAGTTTTTTTTTCAGCTCAAACAGCCCCATTGTTTCCTATGGGGGAATCTTGCACAAGCACGTTTTTGAAGCTGGCCGCGTCCGTAAGCACCGCTGGTATCAAGAGTTGCAGTGGCGGTAAATATGCTCTCCCTTTTTGGAGCCTAACGCAGCCCTTCTGTGAACTCTAAATACCAGCGGTATTTAAAAGGTGCTGGAGAAGAAAAGCAGGCATAGCTAACACACCCCTTTGGCCGCAGAACTCTAAATCTAGCCGACAGTGCTGATAAAATACCTCATAGTGGATGAGGAAAAACCAAGTGAGTGTGGATATTTCTTCTTTTCAATGTGTATTTATATATAAAAAACGTATTACACTAGGAGTGCCTCAGTGCACTTGTCTATCTCTACACCTTATCATATATATATATATATATATATATATATATATATATATATATATATATATATATAAAAGATTATATATAGGTATAGATATATACAGATATAATTATTAATATATATTTAAAAATGCATAGAACATATTCTGCTATGTGCAGAACATTGGAATGAGAAATATTAATGTGTAAATACACATTATAACACTTTAATAAATATGAATATTGCATATATATTCTTTTACATGTTTTCCTCTACTTGACAGTAAAGACCTCCAGTGCACGTATATATATATATATATATATATATATATATATATATACACACACAGTATATACTGTATATGTCAATGTATGTGTACATATGTATTTATGTGTCTGTAAATATATATATACATAAATAAATACATCTGTACACACAAACAAACATATATATATACATACATATACTGTACATATTTAAACATTTATATGTATGTATCTCAATGTTAAAGCCCTTTGCCTGCCTTTTTTTCTAACACCTGAGACCTTATATCGTGGAGTCCTTATAACTTTTTTGTGCAATATTTTTTTTTAAAATAATTTTTATTAGTATTATTATGAGTGGATTTGCAAAGGGCTAGATTACGAGTGGAGCGCTAAATTATTGTTCTCCCACAAATGGTCAAATTTCCCCGTTTGCGGGAGCACAATAGTTAACCAGCCATTAGAAGTGGCTGGTTATTGCTACCGTGTCCTGACAGGAGCAATTAGCACTCAGAAAATTAACCAAAGATTAGATCTCTGGTTAATTTTCTAAAAGTGCCCCAAATGTCCTCAAAATAGAGTGCATTATGGTTTTTTATTTTTTTTAAAAATCTAGCATTTTTACAAAAAAAATCTGCACTAGGCAGTTTTGAGGCTTTAAAGTTGGTGGGAGTGGGGTGTTAGGAAAAAAAGTCTCTAAAATGTGCCTTTACATTGCGGTCTATGGGAACTGTGTATGTAAATATATATGTATATGATTATATACATATTTATTTATGTGCTAATTTGTGTATTTCACCAAAAAGAAATAAGCACTCCAGTCGTCTTAAAAATGAATCTTTATTATGTCCATTAAAATGAGTCCATCTGAATGGTACAATAAAACAGAGATATGTGGTGTAGTGGAAACAGGTTTACGTGTTTCAGCTGTAAGCCGTAATCATAGCCTAATATTCCACTGCACCTTACAAGTTTAAATACCACATACTATTATCTGATTGGCTGAGCAATTAAAAACAAAAACACACCTTTCTCCTGTTAAAGCTATATGCCACATTTCACTTTGCAATATACTAAATTTATTGTTGGACAAATATCTATTTGTATCATATTTCTTTTCTCAGATAGAAATATTCTAGGATAATATAATATGGATTTCAGTTACTTAGTATTGATACATTAAATGTATCTATTGCTACTATCCCTCCATATAGGGACTTACATTTTATACAACATTTATAAACTATAACCTATATGAACTTACTTTTGGCTACAGTATGGATATGATCAAGAACAGAAACAAGCAAAATACATGAGTATTTTTATATAAATACACTATCACATGATTTCTTAGATAGGCTATTCCCAATAATTAATTAGGTCATAATCGGAGTTGAGTCCAAAGGGGACTCTAGTCTTTCATTTAAAAATCCAATGCATTTCTCTTTTGCACAAGAGCTTGGACCGATCTCCACCCCTCTTAGGAACATCAACTCTTTTAATTGCGCACCACCTAAATGTGTTTAAGGACTTGTTGTGCTACCTAGCAAAATGTTGCACAAGTGGGGTAGACACCTTCCCAGCTCCTATGGTTGAAAAAATTTCTCTGATCCTTGAATTTATATCTCTGTTTGTGAGTCCTACGTACTGTACCTTGCATGCCTTACAGCATGCTTCCTAGCAACGTGAATACGAGGTTGCATTCGCATTGCAATTAACTTGTAATACCAGCGCACATTATTGTGCGCTAGTATTACAAAGTGGAGCGCTAATATCACTTAAATGCAAGCTATATTAAGCGCTCCACTTGTAATCTAGCACAAAGTATTTGGTGACACTTTTTTGTTTTGTGAAACAGTTAACCAGAACACTGACGATGTGTTAACCATTCTAGCATAAATCGTGATTGCACTCCAGCTCCTATGGTTGAAAAATGTTCTCTGATCCTTGAATTTATATCTCTGCTCGTGAGTCCTACGTACTGTACTTTGCATGCCTTACAGCATGCTTCCTAGCAATGTGAATATGAGGTTGCCTTCACATTGCAATTAACTCTTAATACCAGCGCACATTATTGTGCGCTAGTATTACAAAGTGGAGCACTAATATCACTTGCATGCAAGCTATAATAAGCGCTCCACTTGTAATCTAGCACAAAGTGTTTTGGGACACTTTTTTGTTTTGCAAAACAGTTAACCAGAGCTCTGACAATGCGTTAACCATTCTAGCGTAAATCGTGATTGCACTCAAGCGTTGGTGTTTACTTTCAACTTGTATTGCGATCGCTAAAGCTGACGTGGGCAAACCCCTTTTTGCTTGCACATTAATGCTAGCGCATCACTCTTAATCTGGTCCAAGGTATTTATTTAAAGACAATCCAATTCTAAAATCCCTCTGGCCAGCGGAATATACTGAAAAATATAAAAGTATGAAAAAAAAAGGTCACTCGATATTCACATTTGCAATATCACTTGATGTTTGTATCAGTAATATCTGCTGACAGTCAGTTAGAATACATAAAGAAAGTGCAATGAGAATCCAAATGCATCAGATAAGTAGTAGTTAGTCAGTAACTGTGTAAATGTTTTTTGTTACAACGACTCTTGGCATCTCTAGACAATCTGCTACAATCATGTGCTCCTCTTCTTCCAATACCGGAGCAGCACTAACGTCTATGGGTTATGGAGTATTTCCTCAATTCGTTTTGGCTCTTAAGATTAATTAACAATATCTTATAGAAGTGCGCTCATATACACATGTAATTTCCTGTTTGTATTTTAAAGTGATTTCACCTTCAAGATATTAGAAATGTATTGTCTTCAAATCTTCAATTGTATTGTATTAAAAAACATATAAATAAAATAGTCTCTGTAAAACATTATTGTGTTATAAACATGTGAATAAAACAGTCTCCGAAAAGAATTATCATCAAATAATAAAAATAAAACTACACTACACTAAAGTGGTTTAAAAGAATCTCTTCCCAAATTATTATCTGCTACCCATATATTTGGCACTATTTCAGATTGCACCATCAATATAGGGAAGTCAGAATGATTATGGTTAAGTAAACTAATCAGTTTACCAATGTTTCTTCCTTTTAAAGAAGTCTCTCAAATAAAATACCTGGGAATTATTTTATCCAAGAACCCTCAAGAGTGGTACTACTTAAATTTTCCTAGGTTTTTTGTTGAATGCAAACAGAAATTGTCAGACTGGATGAATCTTCCAATATCGTTGTCAGCACGAATTATGTTGATCATGTTATTCCCAAAGCTATTATATTTGCTTCAGAATATTCCCTTATTACGCAAAAATTACTTGGTGCTGTTTAACCAAATATGCACAAGATTCATCTGGAACGGCAAAAGACCAAGAATAGCATTGAACAAATTGATGCATCCTAAAATAGCGACTGGTTTAGCCTTTCCTGATATTAAATCCTACAACTTAGCAACATTAATTAAGTATGCCATAGATTGGATCACGGCACAAGAACATGTTTACTTTTTACAATGTGAAACTAATATAATAGCACCATTCAATTTGCAGGCAATATTACACTGTCCTATAAATAAACTCCCAAATAAAATAGCGAACATAATTGTATTAAAAAATATAATTTTTGCATGGCAAAAATTTGGTAAGGAGATTGATATCAACCCCTATTGTACAGAATTTCTCACTATCCTTGGGAACCCAGAATTCAATCCAGGGTATTCATATGCGGTTTTTAAGCAGTGGCAGCAGAAAGGTCTAATATATATTACACAACTGTTAACACAGGATTTTGTAACAAATACATATGCTAACATAGCTAGACAAATACACGGATATTATGCAGCACCTGTCGTGTACACACACCTATAGAAAAGTGTTAAGTAACGTTAATTTTAAACCTCCACAATAAACCGCAATGGTACAGGTTATGTGGGTAAGAAATCTTCACGCCTATGTCCAACGTCTCACTCCCCTCCCCGTATTTGACCTCACTGTTCCTCAAAGAATATAAACATTCAGAAAAAACATAAGGATAGAAAGGTAACACTCACATAAGACAATGTAGAAAATCGTACCAGTTCTGGGGAAACAGTGTGTGAGTACCTGATTCAGCTTCAAACCATATGCTCCTGAGCAAGTAATCCCTCTTGGTACGCCATCTGATAGACCCGTCCATGAGTGTCCGTCTCCAAAGCTCCGTGGTTGTAAGCGTGTGACGTTAGTGAGGGGGTGGGGACTGGGGAGAGCCGACAGCTTGTGGTGTCCCAGAGACGCTGTTTCTTCGGGGGCTAAGTTGCTGCTGACGCGTTTCAGCTTTTGCCATAATCGTAGCTGCTGGGTACCTTTACAGACACATTTTTTAATACTAAAACACTCACTTATTGGTTAAAACTAACCATGTGGTTAAACACACCTCCACCTCTACATATTGGGCGGAATTTCAATATGTAGAGGTGGAGGTGTGTTTAACTACCTGGTTAATTTTAACCAATAAGAGAGTGTTTTAGTATTAAAAAATGTGTCTGTAAAGGTACCCGACAGCTACGATTATGGCAAAAGCCGAAAAGCGTCAGCGTTAGGGTATGTGGATATCCGCACCCCCCACCTCACCCCAAGATTTTTCAAGCTTTTTATCCTGTTTTCCCATGTGTCTTTTTAATCATAAAAGAGAAAAAAAGTTGTTCATTTTGGTGCTCCTACCCTTTTGTTTTGTGTGTAACATAGCTAGACACTTTGATTTGACCAAGAAATACTTTTTTTGCATTCTTACAGATTAGACACTACATTAATGATTTACAAATAATACATAGTCCGTATTGGTCTTTGGGAGCTCTAAGGAATAGAATTAATTTATATAAGGCTGGTAGTTGTTAAATTTCGTCTTTTTATAATCTGATTAATTCTTATCAAAACCTAAAACACTTGGAGGAAATCAAGGATAAATGGCAAAAGAGTTTTCAAGGTTAGAGATATCAGAGATACAGGATTCCTGCAGATTAAGAAACAAAAATGGGGTCCCAACGACATGGAGGGAATAACATTTGAAGCTAATAAATATGACATACATAACTATTTCAAGTTTAAATAGATGGTATGGAACCAAACAAAATTGTCCTAAATTTTGCTCATATAAGGCAGATAATCTACATTATTTCTGGTTTTGTCCTAGAATCCTGCAACTCTGGACACAAGTTAACTACTGGATTAAGAGAGTACTTTTAATACATTTTGAAATCCAGGCACAACATGTCTCCTTCTTAGTTAAATACTCAGAGGAATGCAGAGAGAATGATCTGATTAATACTATAATACTAGTGATTAGGAATATAATTCTTAAAAGATGGAAAGCCCATAAAAGTCCTAAATTCAAAGTATGCAAGGAAGTTTTAATAACACAATGTACCCAGGAACAATATTCACTACAGAACTTATCTAATACACAATTGAAACATTTCTTTAACAAATGGAAGCCAGTTATTGACTCCTTACCAGAGAATTTACAAAAACAACTGGTTAGACCCCTCAGCAATACAGAGTATGTTCTTATAAATGTGATTGTAGGGCACTTTCCAAAATGTTGGATTGAATTATAGGGAGCGCGAAAGAGAGAGAGAAGGGTGGGGGTTCCCCTTTTTGTTTGTTTTTTGTGTTTTTTTTCACAGAGAACACCACAACCATCTAGGATTTTATCTGATTGTCTTAATTTGAGTTTGTACTACGGTTAATGGTCAATATATATATATATATAAAGGTTAAAGTGTATACAAACACGTACTTAAATCTTTGTAAGTAAATCAAGGATGTAAAGTTAATATAAGGATTTTGCTAGATAATTATGGGCTAGGGTCAGGATGTATTTACTTAGGGGCACTGAGGATACAGAGTCAATATATGCATTTTTTATATGACCTTGACTTAATGTATAAAGGTTAAGATATATACAAGCATTATAACTGAGGCCTGCGTGCCTATCTCAATTGTTTCTTCCTTTTTTTTTTTTTTTTAAAAACTGAATTAAAATATATATATATTTAAAAAAAAAAACTATACTTGAAGACATGGTTCAGGTCTAATTCTCCATTACAGCCATAAGGATGTAAACTCTTAAATTTAAAGATCAGTTCCACCTCTCTATGTAAGAGTTTCTTTTCTACATTGCCCCCTCTAAGATAAAAAAAAAATAATACCTTAGGGTTTTGACCATAGCATTCTTTGAAGTAATTTGAGAGTAGGTGGTCTTTGTTACCTTTTTCTACATTAATTACATGCTCTCTAATCCTCTCTCTTACCTCTCTAGTCATTTCCACTAAATACTGTTTTTGAGAAGGGCATTGGATAAGATTAATCACATTTTTATCTGTGCACCTAACAGAGAGTTAAGAGAGAGGATAATAGAGCATCTCATTAATAATTTAGAAAAGAAGCTTTAGAGGCGAAACTGATCTTTAACGAAGATGGTGCAATTGCATTTATTCTGAATTTTAAATGAACAACAGATTCTGACAAATTTCAGCATCTGGTTTTCTCGGCCCCCTCTATCATGTAACAGTCATCAGCAAATCACAAACTCATATACCTATATATTGTCCATTTTGCACATGCTCAGTAGGGGTTGGTGCCTCAGAAAGTATGAATATAAAAAGACAGTGCACAATTTGATAATGCAAGTAAATTGGAAAAAGCATTTAAAATGCATGCTCTTTCTGAATTATAAAAGCTCAATTTTGTCCCTTTAAGACTCCTGAAAAATCTGTGTAACCTGATCATTAACAGTAGTAACTATCTGTACTAGAACTGTAACATATATCCACTTGTCTGTAATTTGAAGATTTCTTATTTTAGTAGACCTTATATTAAGATTAGGTCATGAAGGGTGATTACCTGAACAAGAGCAGAACTAATCTGTGTATCAGAGCACCAAACCCTCATGAGTATAAGTACTTAGCATGGAGAAAGTTCTAAAAGGGGCATAAAGCACATAATAAACCCATAACAGCTTTACAGCAATAAAAGCCTAGCATTCAACATCTATGAACAATAAACCAACTGCTCCCGGTTTAGACAATTAAGCCCAGCCCCAGAAGTAAAGTGTAAATTTCACTCTACTGGTCTCATACCAGAACATGTCCACACCGGCACTAATCAGGAACATGTCTCCACAGGGCTCCTCTTCACTTCAATACTAAATTTACCTGAATCATGATCTAAGTTGTACAAACTCCCTTAGAGGGTAGTAATCAAGGTTGATCATAAGGTCTGGTGCTAGAGTCATTGTAAAGATCATGCTGCTTACCTCAGTGGAGGATTGTATCCCCCACTAATATCCTGCTCCAGCCATAATGCTAAAATAATTTAATGTACATTCAAGGGCACCCTTGCACAATGAAAAAAACACCAATGAAGCTAAGTGCTTACATATGATGGACTCTGAGTAGCCTCCTATATATAATTGCAAGCACTGTCCAGGAGATGGCTTGGGAGATTGATATATTGTGAGGCTGTTGGCTTATTGCTTGAAGAGGCATCTATATATTTACACATTGCCAACCAATTACATGAGAGAAGGGCCTATCAGCCATCTCAAATCACTGAGTCTATGACGTTTTAATTCCAGTTCCTCTGAGATGATGAGAGGGTAGGAACAAACAGTAAAGATTGCCTCTTCTTAACTTGCAGAAGTGAGCTGCACCACAAGGGATCTGAAGCTGCATTTGCAGCTTCTTAGATGAAGCCTTTAGTATCGCTAGTTTTTAGATTTTTTTTTATTTAGTCAGGTATAACAATTTTCACAGCTGAGCACACATCAGGAAGTAAATTGATTTGCTGAACTGTAATGTAGAAATGGGTACAATGTCCTACTTGCATAGTCTTGGATGCATAAAAAGGTTTTTGTTTCATAATAGAGAAAGTTAGTTTTTAAGGTGTTTGAGGGTTTTTTTTAATCAAAAATGCAGGATTCAATATCTATGATCCTTGTTAACAGGTCTTTCCTTTCTCTTCTGAGGAAAAACTCTTATAACCATAGCACATATCCCATTTTTAGTGGCTGTCCTTAAGCAATAAAGCACAATGCAAAGTCTTTCTTTAAATTGTTATTTCTAATTGACAGTAAATACATTCTCCGTAGGTCACCTTACAACATGGGACTTTAATGCATCAGATGCAGGTGTTACACTTAATCATTTACCTTGAATATCACTCATTAAACTATACATATATTAGGTTTTCTACTATCATTCTCTCCATGTTGTTGTTTTTTTTTTATGGGGGGGTTTGGGGGAGGAGCATAAACTTTAATGTTTGTGTTTAACAACAACAATTGGAAAATGTTGCTTATATATATACTAGTCCTAAAGCCCGTTCACACGGGCCATTTTCTGCAGTACAGTGGTCCCACCCCTTGCGTTCTCTTCCTCCCACTCTCTTTTGCTTTCTCTCTCTCCCCCCTCTTTTGCGCTCTCTCTCTCCCCCCTCTCTCTTTCTCTCTCCCCTCTCTCTTTCTCTCTCCCCTCTCTTTTTCTCTCTCCCTCTCTCTTTCTCTCTCTCTCCCTCTCTCTTTCTCCCCTCTCTCTCTCTCTCTCCCCTCTCTCTTTCTCTCTCCCCTCTCTCTTTCTCTCTCCCCTCTCTCTATCTCCCCTCTCTCGCTCTCTCCCCTCTCTCTTTCTCCCCTCTCTCTCTCTCCCCCCTCTCTCTTTTTCCCCCCTCTCTCTTTCTCGCCCCTCTCTCTCTTTCTCCCCTCTCTCTCTCTATCTCCCCTCTCTCGCTCTCTCCCCTCTCTCTCTCTTTCCCCTCTCTCTCTCTCTCTCTCACCCCTCTGTCTCTCTCTCCATCTCCCCCCTCTGTCTCTCTCCCCTCTCTCTCTCTCCTCTCTCTCCCCCTCTCTCTCTCCCCTCTCTCTCTCCTCTCTCTCTCCCCCCCCTCTCTCTCTCCCCTCTCTCTCTCTCCCCCCTTCTCTCCCCCCCTCTCTCTCTCCATCTCCCCCCCACTCTTTCTCTCTCCCCCCTCTCTCTCCTCTCTCTCTCTCTCTCTCTCTCTCTCCCCCCTCTCTCCCCCCCTCCCCCCTGCTCCCTCTCCCCCCCCCTCTCTCTCCCCCCTCCCTCTCCCCCCTCTCTCTCTCCCTCCCTCCCTCTCCCCCCTCTCTCCCCCCCCTCTCTCTCTCCCCCCCTCCCTCTCCCCCCTCTCTCTCTCCCCCCCTCTCTCTCCCCCCTCTCTCTCCCCCCCCACTCTCTCTCTCTCTCTCCTCCACACTCTCCCCCCACTCTATCTCTCTCTCCCCCCCCCCTCTCTCTTAAATACTACTGCTGTTCAATGCACCAGTGGGGTTTTTATCATGTCAGCAATTAACAAATTGAGTCATTACCAGATTTAACAAGAACCTTAGGCTCTGTGATCAAATGTTGTGTTTAAAATGCTGATGCACGGTGCATACTTAAATACACTTTTGAAACAGCAATAGCGTTTATTAGAAGCATTTTTACTAATACATATATATTACAAAATTTCTTCTATTCTAAACCGAAATGCAACCATATGAATTCTAATTTTGGCTGGTATTGCCTTTAAGCAGTTGTTTACTTGATTTTATATTTATGCATGCAATCAATTATGACCAAAAAAAAGTATATTTGCATGCAATGTTTTCTTGATAAGCTTTAAAATACATTTCTCCCAAACTTCCATTTTGTGATGATTAATTGTGGGAGAATTATATCTGAGTATATAGCTGCTGGGCTACTGTATCATGCATGCTATTGGTTCCTCTAATTTAAAATACATCTATCTAGAGAACAAGAACAGATGTATATAAATTGACATTGCAGCTCACTTATTTCAGCAAGGTTGATCTATTTCATGTTGTGTTTATTTTTATGTCACTTACTTTGAAATAGCGAACAGCTAAATGAATTGCAATAAGGAGCATAACAGAAAACTAAGCATGGAGACAGATGCTCAGTCTAGCTCAATTGGTTAAGGTGAATTTCGTAAGGGAATATGTGTAAAAAAAAAATCAACACAAGTTTCAATGTAGGTTAATTGCTGTATTAGCATTCTAGAAATCATTGTGTGTTGCCCAACGATAAGAAAACTAGATTCCTGAAATTGCTACCAAAGACATTTAACATAAAGTTGCAGAGACCCACAAGTGATTTCTATTTGCTCAGGCTGACATTAAGGTATTTTGAAACAAGGGAAACAACGTGCTAACACTGTTTTTCTTGATTGTATTACTTTTGATTTTAAAAACAAGAAATAAAATTGTTTTTAGTCTCTAGTAAAATATAGAAACAGTTGTATTTTTTTTTTCTTTTTTAGTAAAACCAAATAAAATAAATCCTTTTTTGTGCTAATTTTCTGACTGTATTTAATCATTTTAATATTCTTTTCTCTTGAATGCTAAGATTCTTTAATGTATATTTCATGTTTTCTGTTTGTTCCTATCCCCATTTTGTACAGCTCCATATGTTGGCGCCATATAAATAAAACATAATAATCACCATCATGTTTGCCAGGAGCTTGGCAAGAGAATCCTAATGAATTATGTCTTGCATTGTTGAAACATATGGCAATTACAATACAATATAACAAAATTGTATTCTCACTTTCCAAAAACACACATTTATATTTTACTTGCCATATGTATTTGTGCGACTCATTTAAAAGAGTTAACTCAATAACTATACGTTCTTATAATTCACAATGAAAAAAACATGTTTAACATAAAATGCCGGTATTAGAACATATGCTTTATATAAACTATTCCTATAGTTCTATATTAATTCTATTTTCTTTGTAGAAAATGATATTACATTGGCAGTGTTCATTGGCACATAAATCAAGGGATTTATAACCACTCAATGGCCCCATTACGATTTAGCAAAATACCTGTATGTATCTTCTCACACTTTTATGCAGCGTAATCATATATTAAAGGGATATAAAACAGGTTGAGATTTGTGCATAGTCTAAAAGGGCTAATTAATTAAAAAATAGTTTGCAAAAAAATTGTTTAAAAATTGCTGGTAAGTATTTTAAAATAATTTTCAAAAATAAGCAAAATTAATTACATAGCTAAACTGCCTAGAGAAGCCAACTCCACCCTGCCTATCAGTGTTTAGACACAGGCATTGCATTTAAACTGAGTTTACAGCTTCTAGGCATGCTCCAGCAGATAATTCCTATGCATTATTATATTCTACTAAAAGAACAATAGATATAAATACAGCCATAGAAGGAAATGTGTGGAGGGAGTCAGAGCTTTACAATTCAGAAACTAAAAAGAAAGGGTTAATGGCTAGGCACTGCAGTATAAATTTGCAGGTAAAGTAATTAAAGTACATAATATTATGTTTTGTCTCTATCCCAACTTGTTTTATGTCCCTTTAAGACTTTACAACCCATTCAAAAACCCCATAGTAGCACCATAGTAATGCATGAGGCAAATCAATATCTTACAACAGATTTTCACTGTATTTTTAACATTCATATTACTTACTATTATTATTATTATTTTCATTTTTTTTCTCAACTGCTTGCACAGCTTTTTTAATATATGTTTTAAGCCATTTGTAAAGGGACATAAATCCCACATTTTTCTTTCATGATTCAGATAGGACATACAATTTTAAACAACTTTCCAATTTACTTCTATTATCAAATTTTCATTGTTTTTTTGTTATCCTTTGTTAAAAACAAGAAGGTAAATTTAGGAGTGTGCACGTGTCTGTAGTACTATAAGGCAGCAGTTTTGCAACAATGTTATACATTAGCAAGAGCACAAGATGGCAGCTCTATTTCCTGTCATGTAGTGCTCCAGACATGTGCATGCTATCTATCTAGATATCTCTTCAACAAAGAATAACAAGAGAACAAAGTAAATTTGCTAATGGAAATAAACTGGAAACTTTTTTAAAAATTGTATTTTCCATCTGAATCATGAATCAAAAAGTTTGGGTTTTATGTACCTTTAAATTCACATGTGGGATATGATTCAGATACAGCAAGTGATTTTAAATAACTTTCTAATTTACTTCTATTATTATTTTTTCTTTTTCTTTTGGTATCTTTTGTTGAAAAACAGGGACATATGCTTAGGAGCCGGCCCATTTCTGGAGCACCATATGCCAACAGTTTTACAAGAATGTTATCCATTTGCAAGAGCACTCGATGGCAGCACATGGGTTGTGTCAGATCTAGTATTCAGACAGCCGTGCCGGAATCCTTGGTATTTTACTGATAAGATAGAGTATTGTTGTACTCAATACCTAGACATACTTATAGACATACAATCTGGGTTGTGCCAGACTAGCAGCACGAATATTACTAATCAATATGGTAATAAATTGTGATCTGGGTTGTGTCAGATCTAGCATTCAGATAGCCTTGCAGGAAATTCAGGCATTTTACCAACAAGCCAAGTATCGTTCTACTTAATATATAGATTTAACTTATAGATATACATAAGTAAAGATTTATTTAATAAGCTTACTTCGTATTTCAATACGATCTGGGCCATATTTGATTTAGCCACCTGTTAGCCTTGCAGGAATACCGGGCTATTCTCACTCAAGCCAGAATATCTAGGCATTTATTACCTTCAAAATCCACAATCAATATTTTAGCTTAACCAAATATATTTGAGTATACTACAATACTATCTGATGATGTCAGATCTAGTTATAAGATAGACCTGCTTGAACACTGACACTTTTCCATTTGCTGCAATATTGTTTTACCAAACATCCATACTACCTATTCAAACACTTCAACTTAATAAGTTCATATTGTAGCATCATAGATATCATTTGTTCTATGATAGATATAAGCTAGTAGCTGATGGCACACCTTTGAATGCAGTTAACCTCATTTGATTTGGATCATTCTAATAGCACTAATAGCGCAGATTGCAAAATATATATATGCATTACACAAGCAGTATAATTCCATTAGAGACTAATACTTGGTATATGTTGCAATAGAAGCCAATCGTAAGATACGCTACAATAGTGAGATCTAATTGGATCTCTTAGTATAAATAATACGTGGGTGACTTATTCAAAGGGTACTAACTCACATCGGTTGAATTATTGTGAACCTTTGAATTACAGTGAGATCTTATACGATCTCCTAGCAGATTTGTAAAACTTCTGATCACCTTGAGCTACAATCTGGTGGTGTATGATTTAAGTGAACAAGCAACATACTAGTATAACCTCATGTGTTTAAGCACAACATACATTTTCAAATAAATAGATTTAACTGACTGAGTGTTAGACTGATGGTACAAGTTATCATTATTTCTGATCTTGGGAGTGATTACCATGAATTGTTAAACAACTAATTCATTTCATTCAACCCCCCTTATATGATCTTAGATCCATACCATCTTATAACAAACAGAAGTAATCCAGCACAGCACTAGATTCTTTAAATTTGATTGTTCCTATTATCCTACACCCCCAATCACTATATAATTTGCATGTTAGATCCTTAGCAGGTGAATATACGTATGGTATATTATACTCTATACCCAAGATAGAGTGGTGTGCGCGTACATTTTCAGTAGAGGGATTATTTACCTCATTATATCCAGGCCAGATATATTATTATTCCCTCTCTGAATATACATTAGGAGTATCACTAAGGTATTTCTGGATTTTTTTAACATGTGTGTTGAGTTTAGATTTAGATTTTAATATTTACAATTAAAAGGTATATCTTAATTATTCCCTCCTTTTGTGGAAGCAATTGCCTCCATTAGTCAGGGCCCAGAGTGCTCATTGTGCAAACTTTTTGGTGGGTATTCTAGGCTTTCTCCAGCCATCCCACTTTTATTCTTCTATATATGGCTTTGGCGTTGCTTCTTGGTAATTAGAAGGCCGCTAAATGCAGCTGCGAACCACACGTGTATTATGCCCAGCAGTGAAGGGGTTAATTAGGGAGCTTGTAGGGTTAATTTTAGCTTTAGTGTAGTGTAGTACACAACCCAAAGTATTGATCTAGGCCCATTTTGGTATATTTCATGCCACCATTTCCCCGCCAAATGCGATCAAATAAAAAAAACTTTCACTTTTTCACAATTTTTTCACAAACTTTTGGTTTCTCACTGAAATTATTTACAAACAGCTTGTGCAATTATGGCACAAATGGTTGTAAATCCTTCTCTGGGATCCCCTTTGTTCAGAAATAGCAGACATATATGGCTTTGGCTTTGCTTTTTGGTAATTAGAAGGCCGCTAAATACCGCTGCGCATCCACATGAATTATGTCTAGCAGTGAAGGGGTTAATTAGGTAGCTTGTAGGGAGCTTGCAGGGTTAATTTAAGCTTTAATGTAGAGATCAGCCTCCCACCTGACACATCAGACCCCCTGATCCCTCCCAAACAGCTCTCTTCCCTCCCCCACCCCACAATTGCCCCCGCCATCTTAAGTACTGGCAGAAAGTCCCCCTTAGCCCCCAACCTCCCTGATCCCCCCCCCCCAAACAGCTCTCTAACCGTCCCCCTCTACCTTATTGGTAGCCATTTTGGGTACTGGCAGCTGTCTGCCAGTACCCAGTTTACTAAAAAAAACTGCTTTCTATTATTTTATTATTTTTTTTCTGTAGTGTAGCTAGTGTAAGGCAACAATTTCCAGTCCATAAAGTGTCCAGCAGCAGTTTCATAGCAAACAGACTGGCTGCTCTCAGTTTCAAGGGACCACACTTAACCTAGTTAATCCTAGCATAGCTTTCCTGGTTTAGCAAAAAAAATGAAAACTATTAAACTTATACACAACTAAAATACAACCACTAAAATAATAATTATTTAATATGATATGGAAAAGTTAATTGCACATTATGATATGATTTAACCCCTTAAGCAACCAGTACATAGGTTCTATGTCATAAGATACTTTGCCTAGCGTACCCTGTTGATGTAGTACCTACATCCTACCTTTTGCCTCATGCAGCCGTCCCGGCTGTCAGCGCTGATCATGCTCCCTTTACCGTATGAAGGTAGATTGCTGATGTAAACAGCGACACTCTGTGCCACTGTTTGCATCGACTTGCAGTTGCTGCCATGGGTGGTGTGGGAGATAAAGAAGAGGTGGGCTGGCAGCATATTGGGGGAGGGAGAAGGGAGCGGAGGAAGAAGCTTAAAGGGACAGTAAACCTCAAAAATAATGTTATATAATTCTGCATATTGCAGAATCATATAACATATAACATATTAGCCAAACTTTGCAAAACATAATAAAACATAATATACCCTTTTAATTTTGTTAAAAAACGGCTGCTTTACAGACCCTCTCTCTGTGCTCTTCTGAGCGGGTCTGTTTGTTTCACACAGCGCATCGGGCCAGCTGTATAGTCACAGCCTGGCCCGACCGCGCCATTATACACAGTGCAGCTCGCTCCTGCTGTCAGCCATTTTTTTAAAAAATTAAAAGGGTACATTATGTTTTACAAAGTTTGGCTAATATAATGTTATATAATTCTGCACTATGTGCAGAATTATATAACATTTTTTTAAGGTTTACTGACACTTTAAGATTTTGTCTATTAGATAGAGGGGAGACGGTTAGAGAGCTGTTTGGGGGAATCAGGGATGTTTGGGTTTGTTAGGAGGGTTCCCTACACAATAGAAATGAACAAAAAATATACACATTAAAAAAAAAGATCCCTAAACTGCATACTGGCAGACTGTCTGCCAGTACCTAAGATGGTGGGGACTAGTGGGGGGGGGTGAGTCAGGGAAAAAAAATGTTTGGAAGGGGTCAGGTAGGGATCAGCGGGTGGGAGTGTAATTTCTTCAATACAGCTACAATTAACCTTTCAAGCTACCCGATTAACCCCTTCACTGCTAGAAATTTCAGAAGTATGGTACACAGCTGCAATTAGTGGCCTTCTAGTTACCAAAAAGCAATGGCAAAGCCATGAAAGTCTGCTTTTTCTGAACAAAGGGGATCCCAGAGAAACTTTTACAAAAATTTGTGTTATGATTGCACAATCAGTATGTAAATAATTTCAGTGAGAAGCTCAAACTTTGAGAAAAAAGTTCACAGTTTTTTGTAATATGTTTACATTTGGCAGCGCAATAGTAGCAGAAATATACCAAAATTGAAGACCTATAGGGGGACTATATTTAGTGGGACTTAATGTATTTGAAATGGGAAGGCAATGTGTAGTTTTGGATTGAAAGCTGAGGGAATTATGCAGAGGGTGAGTTTTGCATGTGAGGTAACTTAAGGATGTCTATTAGCTATTTGAGTGCTATTACATTGGGTATAGGGTTAAGATAAGAGTTACATACTCTAAAATATGGATGTCATTAGGGATAATAGTGTTGGGTAATTCACAAATATACAGTAAATAATGATAGGCAGAGTTCGGTTAACTTAAACTTTACATTACACCTAAGCCCTTATGTTCCAGCCCTGTTAAAATCATCACACCCAAATAAAGACTAGATTATAAGTGGAGCACAAAATATCGCTTTTGCAAAAGCGATGTTTGCGCTCCACTTAGTAATACCAGTACACGCAAATGTGCGCTGGTATTACAAGTTTGGTGTAATACGAATGTAACCTTGCGTCCGCATTGCACAGAAGCTTTGCGTTCACAAGATTGTGCTTCCATAGGCTCCAATTGGATCCTCGATCTCTAAGCGCAGCGAAGTAGGTAAGTCACAAAGTGATGGGAAGCAGATTGTAAATATATATGTATATGAAAATATACATATATATTTTTACAAATTAATATGTGTATATACACATATTAACACATAAATATATATGTATATAAGCATATACATATATATTTACAGGGAACACACAGTTCCAATACACTGCTTTGTAAAGGCCGTTTTTTTTCTATCACCCCGCACCCGACAATTTTAACCCCTCATAACTGCTTTTTACAGCTTTTTTTTTTATTAAGAAACAATGCAACATTTTTTTAATAAAATAAAAAAGAATATTCTTTATTTTGGGGGCAATTAGTTTTTTTTTTTTATAATGAGCCAGAGGTTTAGATGACCACGATAAATTAGCGCTCCACTTCTCAGTCAGTACAGGAGCTCACACGGAACTTCATTCTCTTGGTATCATTTGTTGAAGGAACAGCATTACATTACTGGTTTCTAACTGAACTCATGGGTGAGCCAATGGCAATAGGCATATATAAGCAGCCACCAAACAGCAGCTAGAACCTAGGTTGTTTGCTGCTCCTGAGCTTACCTAGATAAACCTTTCAGTAAATGATAACAAGAGAAGGAAGCAAATTAAATAACAGAAGTAAATTGGAAAGTTCTTTTAAATTGTATGATCTGTCTAAATCATGAATGTTTAATTATGACTATACTGTCCCTTTAACTACACTTAGGGCTCGATGATTGAAAGCTCTCTGGGCTGGCGAGATTATTAAAGAATGCTCACCAGTCATTCTATTTTCCTGGTGGAATAATCTAAAGACACTTTTTACCCTGAAAACAGGGTGTCTCGCTAAGGGGCGTATACTGCATTTTCATATGAAATGTGCACAACAAAATTTGCATTTTAAATATCATACAAAACAAATATTTGAACCATTCACACAAAAATGAGCAGGAAAAAATTGTATTGTTAAGTTGCATCAAAAATCGTAACAAAATTATTCAACAAAAATCGTATGTTAACAAAAAAGAAATTTTTTATGTAATTTACACAGGAGTAAATCAAATTAAACATGATTAGCGTAAATCGTAATTGTAGTACACTGGATGTGCTAAAATCACACAGAAATTTGAACTTATAAATACAAAATGCAAAGCGTGATTGTTGTTTTTTCGCAAAATGGGCTGAACATGGGCGTTCCATGGGCGTATATGAACATTTCTCTCCAATACCAGCGTAATTCTATAAAGATTTTCACACTGCAGATCTCACAGTTTTTTCTCGCCAACTAAAAGGTGGCGAGCTTTTCTCAAAACAATACGAGCACTTATAACCCCAAAAGAAAAACAAATGAATACTAAAATATAGGCAAATGTAAGATGCTATAAGCAGAAAGCGCTCCCCCACTAAGGAGCAAAGTTTCCCTAACCAGCGAGCTTCATTACTTTTAATAGGAGCCATCTCGCCACTGGCAGGGACTGCCCCCTTTTTTACGATCATTGCACCGGGGCAGCCCTGCGAGAGTCGGCAGGAAAAGTAGGTTTGAGCTGGTGAAGATTATATCATCGAGCCCTTAGAGTACTGTTAAACTCCCTGTTTGTTTTTGGTAAGTCTGTTTTATAGAAGTGTGTGACCATCACACAGGATCAGTGGAGCAGCAGCCTACTCTGTGAAAAGTGTATAGAAGCGTAGAAAAGAAACTGGAAAGAGGAGAAGGAAGCATTAATTATACATCCTTATTAAATTGAGTTTTTGAATTATATTATTAAGAGGTCTGATTAATAACAAGATCAGTGTATGTGTATATATATATATATATATATATATATATATATATATATATATGTATATATATTTATATTTATTGTTTTTTAGGTCAGTGGCACTTTGAAAACGTTTATATTTGTTGGATTTTGTGTAGTATAGATTGCCATACTACACAGATCTTGACATTTAATCAAGAAGCAATAAGGGTAAGGTATGTGATTTGTCAGGCAGTGCAGCAAAATTTGTCTTTGCCTGGGTGATAAAAAAATATTTGCTCTGGACCTGATTTTCAAACTATTCACAAAAAGAGATTAATATCAATTTCATCCAAGGTGGTTAGCTGATGCAATAGGTTATGTCATCATAAAGTACACATTGTACCAAACAGCAATCAAATAGTTATTAAGAATAGAGGCTTTTATAGACCTCCAACAATCAGAGGTTAGCTTGGATGTGGACTGGATACTTATAGATTTTCCTTTTTTAACATCATTTGTTAAAGTTGGAAATGAGAATCCTTGCTAAACATAAGGATATTGCCTATTTTGATTGCCAGTCACCAACAAATCTTCATAATCAGCAAATGTGAGATGTATCTTATTAATTTTTAATTTTTATTTATTTATTTTTAAAAAGTCATAGCACTGAAGGGACCACTAGAAGCAGGATAGGAAATGCTGTTTTATTTATTATTTTTCTATCCTATAAACCCTCAATCACCGGGTGTTAATAATATAACATTTCCTTATCCAAAAGGATGAATAACTGGGGTTTAGTTTGAGCTGATCTAATGGTTCATTTTTATTGGTGGGTCAAACCAAATCGAGATGGAACATCATTTTCTGGTACGACATGTGTATGACATGAAGAAAGTAAGTAACTAGACTAGGCTTTCTGGAGGACACCAATATTTATTTACCTTAAAGGGCCAGTCAACACCAGAAGTTTTGTTGTTTAAAAAGATAGATAATCTCCTTATTACCCATTCCCCAGTTTTGCATAACCACCACAGTTATAATAATACACTTTTTACCTCTTTGATTAAATTGTATCTAAGCCTCTGCAAACTGTCCCCTTATTTCAGTTCTTTTGGCAGACTTGTATTTTAGCCAATCAGTGCTCACTCCTAGGTACTTTCAAGTGCGTGAGCTCATTGTTATCTAAATGAAACGCATTAATTAACTCCCCCTAGTGGTGAAAAACTGTCAAAATGCATTCAGCTTAGAAGCGGCCTTCAAGGTCTAAGAAATTAGCATATTTGAGCCTTCTAGGTTTAGTTTTTAACTAAGAATACTAAGAGAACAAAGCTAAATTGTTGATTAAAGTAAATTGGAAAGTTGTTTAAAATTACATGCCCTATTACTTGACTGGGACAGTAAAGTTAAAATTAAACTTTTATGAATCAGACAGGACATGCCATTATTAACAACTTTGCAATTTACTTCTATTATCAAGTTTACTACTGGGAGCAATCTGGTGATTGGGGGTTTCACATACAGTATATACCTCTTGTCATTGGCTCACCCAATGTGTTCACCAAGCTCCCAGTAGTGTATTGCTGACCATAGGCCTACTTAGGTTTACTCTTCAATAAAGAATATCAAGAGAACAAAGGAAATGTTGTAATAGAAGTAAATTGAAAATTTTGTTTAAAATTGCATGCTATGTCTAAATAATGAATATTTTACTGTCCCTTTAATCATTATTGTATAGATGAGACTGATGGTCTGAAAAATTCCATCAATATAATATAATATAATATAGGTGAGGATTTCAATATAAATCAACATTTTTTTCAGTTTGGACATGTTAAAACTATGTTGGTAAAAAATAAAACTATAGCTATAATAATGTGAATATGAAAATAGCACTGTACAAGCACTATGTTAGGTTTTTATTTAGGTTAAAAATTTCTGAGGCCACAGCTGAAGAAAGGCATCTGTGGCCCTGCTCCCCAGACCTTGAAGCCAGGTATGTGATTGGTGTGATAGGCACAGGTCCATGGAAAAGGGACAGAAGAGATCCTGAATAACCAGGAATGCCAAATGAAACAGATGCCAATCACTGGAAGCCCTCCAAAAGTGGGAGACAAAAGTTTGCAACATTGTTGGAGACTCCAGGTATGTATTGTGCCTTGAGGGAGATATTGCGGGAAAAGCAAAACCTGTAAAGGTCTAAAGTAAGGTCTGAAAGGACTTTTGACTTAGTTCCCCATAAGCAGTTGATGTATTGGAAAGCCCAAATGTTGTCCATCCAGAGATGAATGCAAATGTTGTCCATCCAGAGATGAAAGCCCACCAAAAGTTCTAAACAGTTGATGTGGAGGGAGCTCTCATGAGAGCCCCAAGAGCCCCTAGTTGCTCAGGAAGCAACCCAGACCAAAAAACTAGTATCTAAAGACATCATAAAAGATGAGAGCCAAACATGGCCCTGCCATTCCAATACGCCATATGAAGGAGCCACCCAGACATTTCCACTCGGACCTTGTCAGTTAGAAGGATTATCTTCCTGGATTCGCAAAAGGAAGGATTGTTAGCCATTGCACAACCCAATAATGAAGGGTAGCTGGAAAGACCATCTGAATGGATGAGGATAAGAAGCCTATTACTCTGAATAGCTGCCAAATAGAGAACATAGGAGAGTAAAGGACAACCTGGATCTCTAATTTGATTTTGATTATTTTGCCCTGAGGGAGAAGGAGCAGCCCAGAAGTGGAGTCTATTAGAATACCCAGAAATTCCCCCCTTTTGAGATGGAACTAAGGCAGACTTTTGGCTGTTGATGATAAAACTGAGGCTTTAAAGAAGGGAAAGTGTCATCTAAATGACAAAGGAGAGGACAACAATCCTCTGCCATCAGAAGGATGTTGTTGAGTTAAATGATAAGGTGAATGTCTCTGGCTCTGAGGGAGGCTACTACAGATTCTATTGGCCATTCTAAAACATCACGGTTGGAGGTCTGACTCTGCCTCAGTAGAGGGTGGAGACTCTCTATTTTGTTTTAATGCCTGAGCGAAAGTGGCGTTAATGTAAGCATTTATGTCCTCTTTGGGATTCGGCTGAGAATCAGCAGATTGAGGATCTATGGTAATAAATAATGGCCAACTTCCCTTGCAGAAACAAACTGCCTTTATATTTATAAAATGTATAATTATAATATGTGTCCACAGGCTTTTATTTATCTTTGAAGCATAAACTGTAGGTTAGAATATATGACTGTGCCCCCATTCCCTTTAATCATGGGTTTCCTCTTGAGCCCATTACAACTAATTTGAAACCAAGCAATAATCTCATTTTTATTCCACTGTTTAAGTGCCTCCAAAGGCCTCCAAAATACCCCTTTACAAATTGACACCACTATTCCAATCAATTTGAAAACACTTTTCCATCAGGTTTTAAAATAACTTTTGAGCATTTCAAATTCAAACCCTTTGACCTGTTGAAAATACATTTTTAACTCTGTTAAGCACAAGAATTGCACTTTCTCCATTTCTCTCCCCTTTTCCTCCCTGTCACCCACTGCCCCCTCATTCATCTTCTCACCACTCATTTGTTTAAGAAACAAAACATCAAATTAACTGGACTAGCCTAAGTATTCCTCTTTTTTTTTTTACACGATAAAGTGTTCTTCCATTGGTTGGTTTTATTTCCATCAGTGAATATCTGTCAGAAGCCTTTAAAAATCCCATAAACATATGTGAAACTCTTTAAAAAGGTGCATTTAGCTAATCTGTTTAGTTTTTATTTGGTTTGAAATCAATAAAAATACTTAAGCTTCTATTCTAATTTTATTCTGTGCAAATTCAAACTGTTCAGAATGAAGCTCTATGTTGTGTTTTGACAGTTATATAAAAAAATTATGAATCCCATCAAGAAACGTAAATAGAAATGTAGTGCACAAATTTGGTATTAATCTGTTGTTTTCAGTTTTGAGGAAGAATCCTAAATTTGCAGGTATCACAGATCAAATGTAATTACTCATAGTGCAATACAATTGTATTTGAAAAGTTTAGTGAGAAACTACAAATTATAAACATGAAAATACCAAATAGTTTGACAGTCTTGTGTTTAATAGACCTGTTTTTCCTACCTTATAAAGTAATTATTTAAATAAACTGCAAAATCAGATATTGTGTCATATTGCTATATGGTAAACAAAATATATATCCTATGAGGAAAAAAATAAAACTAGTAAAAAGTCATAAGCTTTCAGATCACATAACATTATAATGACTTTTGCCTACAAATTACTGTACAACAGAGCATATCTTGCACAACAGTGTATGGCTTCACTGAGCTTGGATTAAAGTTGAATTCCCAGTACTCGTAGTTTCTATAGCAACAATATGATATTGCTAAAACAAGATTTAGTAATATGAAAAACTATGTGCATACATGCCTTGTGTCCATATGTTCAAACACGTAGAATGATTGACAAGCAAAATGTAATGCAGATTAAAAATAAATATCAGATATTCTATTAAACTACAACTTGGAGGGTTAGATCTCAATCTTCTGCTATACTGCTATACTAACAAGATTGCTGTTAACACAAATCATGGTACACAGCTATTGAAAGGTACATTAAAGCCATTTCTTATACGTGCATGAGAATTTAATTGAATTGGGTAGTATTTAGGCAGCATCCACTCCTTGAATTTATGACTGCACAAACAATTTGTTGCCTAAGAGTGGGACTTGTCACAAACATCAAGCTTTAAACATATGGGATGATTAAGTCTGACATCTTTGAGGTTAGGAAGGATTAGTGAGTCAAGGGCTCCAAAGCTGCATATGCAGTCTCATACACGGAGCCCTATGTGTTTAACTTTCACAAAGGGTTAAATAATATAATTGAAATAAGCTTTAAATCTATAATATACTGCCAATCCTAAACTGATAATGGCCGGTTATTGGAGGCAGATTGAAATCCTACATTAGAGAGACAGATAAGGAAAAGAGAAGAGCACTGGCAGCATCAAAAGAGGCCTTGATTTTCAAAATTGCCTTTTTTGGCCTTGTCAGTCTCGCAATTTGTGGGTCTGGCAATATACAAAACTAGGCTAAACCTTTCTGTGCCGGTGAGTGATGATGTGTCTCCAATTGGAAATAATAGGGATTGCAGCTTCAGTAAAAGACCGCCCACATTGTCACTTAGCTGCGATGTCGGCAGTGGGGTTTGGCATTTACACAACATAGAATGTGAGTTTGCAAACACAAAAATGGTTTTGGTGTAG
This sequence comes from Bombina bombina, assembly GCF_027579735.1. Taxonomy (NCBI): domain Eukaryota; kingdom Metazoa; phylum Chordata; class Amphibia; order Anura; family Bombinatoridae; genus Bombina; species Bombina bombina. The sequence goes on along the minus strand of NC_069501.1, from coordinate 925,275,639 downwards.
TAACACTTCAAATTCTGCCTATGTAAAGTAAGTTTCATTGAGGTAACAAAGAGCAGCACTCCAGGGTGATCTCCTTGATCAGTATAATGCCAAGAGAGGTTAGCCATCTTAACGCCATCACATGTTTGTGCTGTTAAAATATCGGTCTCTAAGATGATGACATCACTAGCCGGTACCAGACTAAGCACTAGCACTCCCCCAATTTCCACACTCAGCTCCAGATGAAATACCCAGTGGCCAGGTTCATCAAAGCATCAACATTCTTTATTGAAAAGTTTTATGAAAGCACACATACTGCACAAAATGGGTCAAATGGTAAATTAAGTTTCCCTCTATATTCACTGGATTCTTCACAGTGGAAATTCTCGCCACTGAAAAGCTAGTGAGACTGATATGACTGAAAAGGTGCATCCAAGATGGAGGACAGTGTTTGAATATTAGAAACTCACGGCGATGTTTCACCATTAATATACAGGTTACTCCCATGGAAACACTCACAACATTTCCAAAGAACACCTACTGTATATATTCATGTCTGCGATAAAAAAACACCTTCCTAATAAACTAATAGGCGCTGTGGGATTGTGGGTTTAGGATAGCTGTCTATGCAATATTTAATTTACCTGTATTTTATTGTATACCCCACTGTGACAAACTTGTTAGACTTATAATATTGTGACCTCACTGTAATAAACATGTTATTAATATAGAACACGTTTGTTACAGTGTGGTCGCAATATTATAAGTCTAACACGTTAAGAACAGTGAGAACTTATATTGGCAACACATAAATAAAAACAGAGGTCACGGTTACTGTGTTGTATAAAATATTATTATCTCGAACACAAAATCTTCGTCCTAAAAAAAAGGAAAAACACGTGATTTTTACAATCACAACAGGACTTTACATACATATTATAACATTATACAATAAAATACAGATAAATGAAACATTGCATATACAGCTCTCATATACCCACAATCCCATAGCTCTTATAGGTATTTTATTGATGTCATAATTCAACTATTGTATGTTAAGAACAGGGGTTGAGTTCCCATTGACACATGCAAATTATATTGCCATACAATACTGTGTAAAGGCAGAATTTACATTACTTAAATGTAAGTGGCGATGCTCCTGCTTTGAATATATCGCCAGCATCACCACCCAGCAAGATGTATAGTAAAATGTCTCTTTAGTGAGACTGTCTCCATACGCTAATGTCAGCAGTTTTTTATATTTCACAGAGAATCTCGATCCTGCGGCTGACCCCTTTATATATCAGTACATTGTGGATGTTTTGATTATCAGGACCTAAAAGAGTTAATGCTCAGCTATTCTGACAATGTCCCTTGTAAAGTCTTTATTTACAGTCAGATCAACTCAGCTTTGTACTAAAAAAACAAAAAAAGGCTGACTTACTTAGTATTCTCAAGTTGGATATTTACAAAGCCCAGACTTTTAGCCATCTTCTCAAAAGTCTGGGATTTCACATGATCTTCATTTACTAACTACCATGAGTATCAGGTGTGAAGATAATAAAAATAAGGTATTGTACTTAATTTCAATTGTATTACAATTACCATTGTACTTCATTTCAATTCATGAGGCGTCCCAAAATCCATTGCATTTTTTTCGTGTTTTTTTTTTAATTCAAGGCCATTACAGCCCATTTGATTTATTAATGTATTCTAATTAATTTATCAAATACACATAAGGTACCAAATCGCCCTAACATTTTTCAAAAGAACAATAATATTGCAGCATTCTAAACTGTAAGAAAAATATTAAAAATCTATTTTCATAAAATATCTTTCAACTTTTGAAATTCTTCACCTTCTACCTGTTGAAAACACCTTTTGATTGTGCTAAAAAGCGTCTCTTGGCTATTGAAAAAGATTTTAATGTTTTTGTGCATGCACCATTCACGTGTTAATAAACATAAATAAACGTCTTTGAGTTTGAGCTGTGTTCTAGCTACTAAGAGGGATTACAAACTGCTTTACTTTTTTTTTTTAACTGTAATTTCTTTAAGCAACTAAGCAACTGTTTTACAGCAAATCATAATAACACTAAATTCAGTTCTTTTTAAACTTGCCAAAAATTGATTTAATTTTTGACAGCACAGTTTTTTGCAGACAGTTGCACTTTTGGGCAACTTAACATGACTAAGTTTAACTGCCCTTACTCAACTTTTTGTAATGCACAAATAAGATGGTAGGTCACATTTTTGCAGATAGACCTACCTGTGTTGTATTGAGCAGTATTCTGTATCCTATTATAACAGATTTTATGTAAAAATAAGAGAAAATATAATAAAAACTACCCTCTATTGGGGCGGAGCCTAGCCACGGAGCTGAATGGCAGCATAAAGTTAGAGCTCTTAGGCCCGGCGATCTTAGAGGGCTACATACAGCATGTAAATACTACTTAAATATATGCCTTGGTAATTACATCAGAGCGGGTGCCAACACGATGCAGGGGGTTGCTTCTGGAGTCTCTGTGTGAAAAGGAGAGGTGAGCGGAACGGCACTAAGTATAGAGCATTGTGAGAGTGTCCTGGTCGCTGAGTGGAGATACTGGCTGAGGATTACTCACGGACAACAGGGCTGTTACACACAGCAAACCCTGGGCCTACTGAATAACGGGATAACACAGAACCGGCTGCATCAAGTGAGCTGTGGGTTCAGATTGCGCTTTGTATATCTTACACTGCTAAGCGTCACTGGACTGTGGGGGCTGAAGGGCTCAATCAGTACTTCGGTATATACATATACCCGGCTGACCCGCCGGGAGTCAAGGCCTAACAGAGTAAATAATGGAGGTAGTATCCAGGGGTGAGAAGTGACAGTCCGGCAGGGATTGCTATTAAACTCCTTTTTGTTACTATAAGCACCCCTACACAAGAAATAGGTATTCCTTTAATTTCTATGAGCTGCTCTTCACACAGTAAAGAAAGGTGTCCTCCACATAGTTATGCCTCATAAGAAACATCAAAAAATGGAGAAGGGCACTTCCACTAAAACAGTGGGACATTATTTGAAGCCAGTTGATCAGACTCTGTCTTCACAGCCTGACATTACAGAAGGTAGGCAGATAATAACAGCAGCCCAAGTACATACATCTGACCAGCTACCCATGAACTATGTTACCAAGGCCGATCTGAGTTTGTTATCATCCAAAGAGGACATCAAGGTAGCTATGCATGAAGTAAGAGTCTTGTATAAAGACCTCCATAAAGATGTATCCTCACTCAAAAATAGAATCAACTCAGTAGAGGAACAAAGTTCTTCATTCTCATCTGGATTAAAACAGCTCACTACTAAAGTCACATCACAAGAGAGTTCTATTGAGGCACTAAATTAAAAAATGGAAGATTTAGAAAACCGCAGCAACCCTAACAACTTGCGAATTAGGGGGGTACTGGAGTCAGTGGCCCCCTCTGCGATTACAGGATATCTACAAGACCTATTTCGGACCATTAAAGGGACACCTAGCGCTCCTGACATTCCTATTGAAAGAGCTCACAGGGCACTCAGAGCCAAACCCCCGCCTAAAGCCCCCCCCCCCCCCCCCCAGGGATATTGTTATAAAACTGCTCTGCTTTCCTGACAAGGAGGACATCCTGAGAAATTCTAGAGCAAAACAGCCGATTCGCCATGCAGGGATAAACATTCAAATATTCAGTGACATCAGCCCCACTACTTTACAAAAGCGCAGATCATTAACATTTCTTACGTCTGTTTTACAGACACATAAAATACCTTATAGATGGGGGTTCCCAGTATCCATAATCACAACTAGGATAACAAAACTGCGATTTATAGAACAGAAGATGATCTTACCCGGTTCTGCTCTCAACTTTCAATAGACATACCCACTCCCCCACAGTCGGCTGGGGAAATCACACACTGCACACAGGATGTAGAACGGGAAGAAACCAGCCTTAACATCCAGGACACCAGTAATCCCAGAGACACAGGAGAATGAAACAGGCTAGAGGTTCAAAAACTCTTAAGCACATCTAAAGACTGCCTTTGCGAAAACCCCAGCTCTACATTGGAAGTGCAAGTATCCTTGAAATGTGTTAATTGTTTTACATAATTTAGTATACTAAATAAGACTTTAGGATATCATGCATAGGAATATGGCTATGCCCTCATGTCATTTGTCTCTTACCAACAGACACTACAAGAGAGGGCCTAGTTAAACTGGAAGGTTGTACATGTTTGAATTGCACTGTTGCATTTGTTATAAGTGGAACTGACTAAACAATGTTCAATAATTTACCAGAACTTCTGAAGATGTGTGGGGACCCTAGCTCAGTGTGGAAAGCACAGGCCTCCTTGTAGAGAGTTATCTTTTACTTATATAACCAGTTACGTTGGACAAATTTTTAAAGTAGCGTGTATGAAAGCATAGATTGTTCTTCTTTACTAATCAATAGACACTACAAGAGAGAGATTAGTTATGCAAGAAAGTTATAAATGTTTTAGATGCATTGTTTTATTTGTTACAAGCTGAACTGTTTAGACAAATTTACTGAACCACCTCTATGTTATATAATGTGCTATATCCGATGTATTGCAATATGGCTTTGTTTTCTTCTTTTCAGTATCTATGGCCCTCATTGAACATAGGAGACAAACACTTTCAATTACACCTTACAATTTCTTCATAATTATCAGGCAATGCTGACACTGCAACGTGTACACCCGCAGATAAGATAATATTCACACCATATATTACCCTACTGATGGACTTCATAACCCAATTAAATTAATTTACGAGCAATAAATATATTTGGGATGAGTGCAAGTAGTCGCTTGCCTTTACAAAAGTAATACCTCACATAGCAGCCTTATATCACCACCGGGACACATCCCCATTAGTGTACCACTCTTTAAACGTACACTCTTGCAAGGAGATATCTCTTTTCTCTTTTGCACTACTATTGTCCTAAAACTTCTACCCTGGTCTGGCTGATTTCTCAGTCAAACTAAACAATAACTACATTTATTAACTAGCTGGGCTAGAATCTAACTACTATTTCTAGCTTATTTCATCTATCATATACATATATAAATTATTACTTTCTCTCCCTTTCTCCCCTATTTTTTTTCCTCCCTAATAGACCTTCCCCTCACAAAATGAACACTTCCTATTCCCGTAAACCGGACCATACTTTAACACTAACAACAATGAATGTACACAGCCTTAACAGCCCTGGGAAAAGCTCAATTGTGTTGCGAGATTTATCTAAGCACCATAGTTCCATTGTCTTCTTGCAGGAGACACATTTCCAACGAGGCAGGGAACCAAAATGGCTTAATCAGAAATACCCTACTGCTTTTTTTTGCGTTGGGCCCCCCAAAAAAGAATGGAGTTGGCATTTTAATGCACAACTCCACGGCTTTCCAACTATTGTCAATGCACAAAGACTCAGATAGCAGGTATCTACTGTTAGTGGGCCTCCTGTTTGGGAGACCAATCACACTCCTCAACATATATGCCCCAAACACTGCCCCAAACACTCAGCAGCATTGCTCATTGCTTTTTTTTAAAAAATTGCAAGGCTGCTTCTAGATCACACAACACAAAGGGAATGGTGTTGTTAGGTGGCGACTTTAATGTACCATTGTATCCTGCACTCGACACCTCCAACTCTGGATCTAGTGTCCCCAAAACAATATTGAAATCAATCAAAACGACGCTTGCAGATCTAAGCCTTCATGATATATGGAGAACATTACACCCCACGGGCAGGGATTACACCTATCTTTCCAACATCTTCCATAAATACTCCCGCATTGACTACTGGTTCACAGACTCCATTAGTCTCCCTATCATACATTCCTGCCAAATAAGCTCAATTACATGGACAGACCACGCTCCTGTTGTCTGTAACATTGACTGGCCATAAGCCCCCCTGACTGATTACATATGGAGGCTTGATTACCAACTACTGTTAGACCCGACGACAGTGACCTCAATTGATACCACTCTGACAGAGTACTTTTCTTTTAACTCTCATACAGACACCTCCCTCTCCACAAATTGAGAAACGCGCAAGAGCATTGTTAGGGACGAATTCTTAAAACTAAAGGCCAAAAAATTGAAAAAAAGAGAAGCGGATTAGAAACGAGCAGGTACACTCCACTATACTCAAATTAGAGAGCATACATAAAACAAATCCCCAAGACCCTGATTTCTCACACAATCTACAACAGGCCAAAAAAGACCTTAGAGACCTTCTAACTGCTGAGACACAAAGACAAGCCTTGCCCTTTAGACAAATGTACTATGACCAGGGGAATAAAGTTGGCAAGCTCATGGCGAGGTCAATAAAACACAAAAGACTTAAAACCTTCATCCATACCCTGACAGACCCCAGTGGTGCGATAGCGCGGGATAGTAGGTGAATGGCAAACATATTACGACACTACTATAGTAATCTATACAACTTAGACCCCCCAACACCAGAACCAATCATTCAATGAAATCCAACTACAAAAGACCTGCTTGCCACTGCTTACATATCGAACCTACCACTGGCGCGACTCACGCCAGAGGATTCTAGCTCCTTGGATTCTCCCATCACTTCAGAGGAAATTGACAAAGCAATAAAAGAACTTCCTTCGGGAAAGAGTCTGGGCCCAGACGGCCTTACACCCACATATTACAAAAATTTTAAAGATACTCTGGTCCCCCATATCCAAACTTTATTTAATGAACTCTCAGTAACTAAAACACTCCCACCATCAATGCTCGAGGCACATATAACCGTTCTGCCAAAGCCCGGTAAAACACCAGACAAGCCAGGAAATTTCAGGCCTATATAACTCCTAAATACTGATGTAAAAATCCTGGCGAAAGTGCTAGCAACGAGACTCAATAAATTTCTCCCAGATTTAGTATCCACTGATCAGGCAGGATTTGTGCCGGGCCGTGAAGCCAGGGATAATACCCTGAGGGTCCTCCAATTAATCAGCTACGCTAAGCACAAATCTATACCACTAACTCTATTTTCGTCGGACGCAGAAAAGGCGATCGACAGGGTAGATTGGCAATTCCTTAGGGAAGCAATGCATAAGATGAATTTTGGTACCCCCTTCCTTGATTTTGTTTTTTCCTTATATTCTAATCCAAATGCAAAAATTAGGACCAATGGCACTTTGTCAGACCCATTTACCAACTCTAACGGCACACGTCAGGTGTGCCCCCTTTCCCCACTACTTTTCGTACTCTCCATTGAAGCACTCTCTGTCTCAATACAGCTTAATCAAACCATATCTGGTGTTACGATAGGAGACAAAGACCATAAAATTATTATGTATGCAGACGATATACTATTTACCATTTCTAACACAGAAACCACTCTCCCAAACATTTTAGCAGAACTATATAAATATGGCCAGGTTTCCAACTTCCACCTTAATGTCACAAAATCCGAACTCCTTAACATATCTGCCCCCTCCCAAACCATCTCCCACATAGAGAAATATCTAGGGATCAATTTGGCAAACAATATCAATGACCTCTATCTGTATAACTATCAAAAGCTTAGGAATGAGATAACGAGAGATCTCCAATCATGGAATGATAAACCAATATCCTGGCTGGGCAAGTTGGGTATCATCAAAATGACTATTCTTCCACGAGTTCTATACCTCTTCCAGGCCCTTCCTATTCCTCTGCCTCCCACTTACCTTACCCAATTACAAAAAACTATAGATAATTATATCTGGCAAGGGAGGAAGAATAGGATAAATAGAAAAACAATGCATCTACCCAAGCATAGAGGCGGGCTGGGACTCCCAAATCTAAAAATATATTGCAGGGCAATAATATTACAACACATAATAGACTGGAGTCACAATACCACGCAGAAAGCCTGGGTCCAACTAGATAACCATATCTTCTCTAAATGCAACACAGCAACCCTGGCTTGGATTGAATGATGCCATAGACCTACAATTCTGAAGTTCTATACTATCACGCAAGAAACACACAGAGAATGGGATAAAACAATCTCCATTACTTCTCCCATTGAGAGAGCATCCTGAGATCCCGCTGACACACGCTAGGATAGCTAACTGATATCCATACAAATTAAGGGATGGGGTCTTACACTTTGCAATAGACAGGGGTGATATCGCGTCATCGGTATTCCTCCAGCAATGGGACAGGATCCTATTTTTGTCTTGGTTCTCGCGTTCACAAATTAAACATTTCGTTATTACTCACAGATTTAAAAGCACAATGAATAGGGAGCTCACCCCTTTTGAACATCTGTGTGTGCAGCAGACCCCTCCAAGACACACTATATCTCTTCTTTATAAGCTACTGCTGATAAGTGATAAGTAATTACTCCCTACCTATACCCAGGCCTGGGATAGAGAGATAAAATCTGATACCCACCCCTCTGATTGCAGGAGGGCATTCCAGATAGCAATCAAGGCATCATCATCTGCCAACATTCAGGAAATACACTTTAAATTTATGAGTAGGTGGTATCTCACCCCCACCAGATTACATAGAACCACTAATCACAGACTCATGCTGGAGGGGATGTGGCCAAAAAGGAACAATGTACCACATTTGGTGGACTTGCCCAGTGATAGCTGCTTACTGGGAAGCTGTGTTTACTGCTATATCAGAGATCATTGAAACTGAACTAACACTCCAAGTGCAAGTATTAATGTTCCAAAATCTCCCCAAACTCCAAAATAAAGCCAGAAGATTTCTACTTTTGTTGATGATTATTGGAGCCAAAAAACTTATTCCTAAGTACAGGAAATCAGTGACTCCCCCGACTATTAATGACTGGCACACCCAGATGACAGACCTCCTTACCCTGGAGCGATACCACTTCATGAAAACAAATAATTTACACTTGCATCACCTTATGACGGAAACTTGGGACCGACACAATCCCCAAATTTTACCTGACACTCATACATTGATTAGAGACTCACAAAATGAGACTCACAAAATACCTCGTGAAGGTATGAATTTTTCTTTTTACACTAGCCCTCATTGTAAATTTTGTCCTAGAATACCTATGCCGGAGTGTCAGTTTCACCTATAGACACTCTAGTATTGGTCCATAATATTATTTCCCTATCTCCCCTCCCCTCCTTCCTCCCCCCTTCCTCCCTCCCCCCTTTTTTACTCTTCTTTCTTTCTTGTTTCCTTTTCTCTCTTCTGATCTTCATCATATTTCAATTAATAAAAATAGTTTCCTCAAACATGGGGCTCAACCCATTTAGAGACCCCATTTACCACCAATCTTAAATATGTTATCAAATTAGTAACCATTTCTGATTCTATTGAACCTGTGCTGTTAACACAGGCAAAAGTTGGCAACTAGTTTGTATTATTATCTCCACGTTTTGAGGCAACGGACTCAATATTTGTTAACTACGGAAATGTATGCCTTGTCTCTGTTGCTGAATATTGTTTTATATGATGTATCTTTGAAACTATTAATAAAAATTATAAAAATAAAAAAACTAACCTTTAGTTTTCACTGCAGCCTCTCTCTATTTTAGAGCTTTCTACCCTCTGTATGATTATTACAGCCCATGACATATCATGGCATATTTGTAATGAAAATATGTTGAGCATAGTTTCACCTAACCTTATAAAGGTACTCATCTTCCTTTTATACTGTATATATTTCAAGAAAACTTTTCTTCTTTTATTCTATACAACATTTTTCATTGAATAATGTTTATTTAAGACTTTTTAATGACATATCTAAAGATCTACAATATTAAACATTTGGATGCTTCAATAGATCATCAATTCTATTTAAAAACTAATGTAAATTACCCAATAATAACATTAAAAATGCTTGTTCATTGATCTAAGAAATACATATACCATTTTATGTAAAAGATAAATTGCAAAATGAGCAGTAAGCAAATGATTATTATATCACATAATCATTATCATGTAGTTTGATGATTCTAGGTGGTTGACCATCTGGTCTTTTTGCATCTTCTAAAAGAACATCCCTTAGTTATTCATAGAAAGAAAATTACTGAAGTCAAAAGAATAAGAAGAGCAAATGTGTTTTCTGATTTTTTTTTCTAGATTCCCATATAAAACCATGGTGAAAGCTGGACAAAGAAGCTGCATCAAGGGCTGGTATCATTTGATTACTCCTTGAGGAGCAAAGCCCTAAAAACCTTCTATTCTAGTCTATATAATTTAGCTTTTTTATATAAAATAATAATAATTGAACCCTAGTAAAGCACAAAGAGTAAAAAATAAGAGGGTCACTTCCAATTATTACAGCTACAATGATTACTAATGCAGGTACACAACCCTTTATCCAAACTGCTCGGGACCAGGAACAGTTTAGATTTTGTAATAGTTTGGTTATCAGAAAATTTCTATATTTGCATCTGTAAAATGGGGCAGCATGGAAAGTGATTGAGACATGGGGGCCAAATTATCAAGCTCCGAATGGAGCTTGATGCCCCTTGTTTCCGGCGAGCCTTCAAGCTTGGCGGAAACAGAAGTTATGAAGCAGCGGTCTAAAGGCGTCGGACAGAAATTAACCCAATCGATCTGGTTGATTGACACCCCCTTCTAGCGGCCTCTGCAGGGAGTGGTATTGCACAGGCAGTTCTGGCGAACTGCTTGTACAATGATAAATGCTGACAGCATATGCTGTCGGCATTTAACGATGTGCAGCGGACATCATACGCTACATCGTATCTTGTCCGCTCGCACTTTGATAAATATACCCCCAAGAGTAAACAATGATTTCTTTTGTCATTTACATAATTTTAACTTGCCAGCTTATACATGCAACTTAAAGCTTGTTTCATATCACTTTTAATTACAGTACTGTAATCAAAAAGGTAGTAGACTCGCATTTACATTTTATAACACAAAAACTAAACCAAAGATGCAGGCAGAGAGGATTGTGGGTTACTGTGGGGAAAATTTTTTTTTTTTTTAATAATTTTTTTTTTTTTTTTAAATTATTCATGAAAAAGTCTGGATTGTGGAATAATTCTAGATTTGGGGATTTGTTCCTATATTATACTTGATGATTTTTGCAAATAGTTGCAGTAAATAGTATCATTATTGCATTTTTGGGGGTCAAATGTTACTTTGCCATTCCCTTTCTTAATTGTTATTTTCTTGTTAAAATTGTTTCTTTAAACACACACACACAAACATAAATCATACTAAATTTGCTATGCATATTCATTATGCACATAACTGAAGCATTCTATTTGAGTGATACAGAAAAAAATAATAAACTTGTATCTAAGCAAATTATCCATACCATATTAGCTAAATGCAAAAGATAGCTTTTATGAAGTGTTATTTTAACTTTCGATTTAGGTAATCGACTGTTAAAAATGTTAATACTTTAATCCAAAGTGGATGTTTAGGTGTCAAACTGTGTTAGTTTATAATTAATCAACTGATAAAGTCAGGAAAACAGGCTTGAAATTTCCTACAAAGTCATTTTAAAATGGCAAAAATATGTTTATCTTGATATATTACTAACGAATATTTATGAGGCTGACAGTATTACTAAACCCTTTTAACATGCTACTGCATAACAAAATAGCATTTTTTTTAACATATATATCAAGTAAATAAACATTTTGAATTGCAAAATATTTTTTCGATGAATATCATTTCATATACAATTAGATTTTTTTAACAACTTTTGAAAATGACTTGAGACTAATTACATAAAACCTAGTGAAAGTCTTAAATGCAATGCTTCTTGCTAGAACATCATGCAACTGTTCTGAGACTTATGAATACTCCAATAGGATATTATTGAACAAAATTATTTTTCAGCCCCAGCATATGACCATGCTGCAGTTGCTGCTAAGCAGTTAAAAAATTCCCCCATGCTTGCTTCCACAAATCAGCTCCTGTCAAATTCCAGACTTAGGCCAGGTGCATGTTGTACCTATACGGCTTTAAAATAATTCTTGCTCCACACCATTTCCACTAGTAAACAACCAGTAGAAGCAAATGTTGGGATTAAAATTTGTAGAATGCACCACAAAGTCAACTGGGAAGAGAGACTTCTCCAGTAGTAGACTGCATGTGAGAAGGATCTGTGCACAACCAACACAAGGTGCCTGACACTTTTCTAGATATTTGGTGGGTTTCCTCTGGTTAATAGTGATATTAAAGCAAAAAGTAATATTAATACAATGCAATAAAAATAGGCAAAACCTTCACATTATATCATTTATTTACCTCTCTGTCAATTCTTGCAAAATTTGATGCCATCATTTTTCTTATAAAAGGTATGAGTTCAGTCCTCAGTTACATGTTTCAATCAGGGACACTGGGCTTAATTCCCTAATCACCTTGCAGTTCCCAAAGTGGGGAATGAGATGGAGAGACTCAACACTGGTGCTCTGCATAACACATACTTTTATATTGTAAGTAGCCAGATGTATTTTTCACATTGTAAGAAGGCTCTGAACTTTGTTTTCTTTTTTTCTTTTTTTTTTTGTTCTAGTTGTTATTTTTTCCTTTTGGACCAATGAAAGCTGGGGGCGACATAAGCCTAGATTATAACTGAAGCGCTATCGTTACTGTTTGAAGTGCAAATGTGATCACAAGGTCACGACATTTTTATCACCAGAACCAATATTACGGGAATGAAATAAAAGATCATGCTTCCTATACTTTCTATTATAAGCGAAAAGTGAAAACGCTCACTTGTATTACAAGTTCATGGTAATCCTGGTTCTTAAAGGGACACTGAATCCAAATTTTTTCTTTTGTACTTCAGATATAGCATGACATTTTAAGCAACTTTCTAATTTACTCCTATTATCAATTTGTCTTTGTTCTCTTCCTATCTTTATTTGAAAAAGAAGACATATAAGCATTTTTTTGGGGTTCAGAACTCTGGACAACACTTTTTTATTGCTGGATGAATTTATCCACCAATCAGCAAGAACAACCCAGGTTGTTCACCAAAAATGGGCTGGCATCTAAACTTACATTCTTGCATTTCAAATAACGATACCAAGAAAATGAAGAAAATATGATAATAGGAGTAAATGAGAAAGTTGCTTAAAATGTCATGCTCTATCTGAATCACGGGAAAAAAATTGGAGTTCAGTGTCCCTTTAAGCAATAAAATAATAAAGCTATTAACAAAAGTATAAAGCTCAGCTAAAGTCATTCATCTAGATTACGAGTCTTGCGTCAGCCTTAAAAAGCAACGTTGAGAGGTCCCAACGCTGCTTTTTTCCTAACGCTGGTATTACGAGTCTTGCAGGTACAGGTGTACCACTCACTTTTTTGGCCAGACTCGTACCACAAATCCACTTATGTAAATTGCGTATCCTATATTTTAAATGGGACTTGCATATAATGATGTCGCGAACCTAAAATTTTGCGTTCGCGAACGGCGGATGCAAACTTCCACAGCTGTTCTCGAACGGGCGAACCGGGTGAACTGCCATAGACTTCAATAGGCAGGCGAATTTTAAAACCCACAGGGACTCTTTCTGGCCACAATAGTGATGGAAAAGTTGTTTCAAGGGTACTAACACCTGAACTGTGGCATGCCGGAGGGGGATCCATGGCAAAACTCCCATGGAAAATTGCATAGTTGATGCAGAGTCTGGTTTTTATCCATAAAGGGCATAAATCACCTAACATTGCTAAATTGTTTGGAATAACGTGCTTTAAAACATCAGGTATGATGTTGTATCAATTAGGTAGTGTAAGGGTTACGCCCGCTTCACAGTGACAGACCAAACTCCCCGTTTAAAGGGACAGTGTACACCAGAATTTTTATTGTTTTAAAAGATAGATAATCCCTTTATTACCCATTTCCCAGTTTTGCATAACTAACACATTTATAATAATATACTTTTAACCTCTGTGATTATCTTGTATCTAAGCCTATTCAAACTGCCCCTTTTTCCAGTTCTTTTGACAGACTTGCAGTCTAGCCAATCAGTGCCTGCTCCCAGATAACTTCTCATGCACGAGCACAGTGTTATCTATATGAAATACGTGAACTAACACCCTCTAGTGGTGAAAAACTGTTAAAATGCAATCTGAAAGAGGTGGACTTCAAGGTCTAAGGTGGGCTTCAAGGTCTAAGGTGACACTGTGCCCTGGCAGGCAGGCACTGAAACGCACACACGTGTGAAGGAAACTGAATGCTATTATTTAACACAGTCAAAAAAGTGTTGTTGTTTTTTTTAAATATACACTACAGTTACACCAGATATGAGTTGCACTGGGGTGACACTGTACCCTGGCAGGCCGCAGGCACTTAAACGCACACTAGAAAAAAAGCACTATATTACAAATATATAGTGATAGTGTGCGCCAGAGTGAAAATAGTAAAACTGCAATGCGGATGTAAATGAGCAAAATAAGTGTTCATACACGTGCTTACAATAAAACAGATAGTAGTGCAAAAAATATATTAAAAAACAAAAGTCCAGAAAACAATTTCATCTAAAGTCCCAATGAAAAAGTATAAATAAAACCTTGACCGGTATCAGGGCAAAAAAATCAGTCTCTGGATTGATGATAAGTCGAAAGTAGAGTGATCGGTCAGTGTATCTATAGGAAGGACGAAAAAAGACAGTGCCTCATAGTGCAAACAAACTTCAGAATGCAAAGTTATACGGGAAGTAGATAGAGATATACTCACAAAAGTACTGGCACTCTTATGAAAAGAAGTGCGAATGTGCAGTCTGACGTTCAACAGCAGTTAGTACACTGAATAGCGGATCCTCCAAACTGTTAAGAAATACAGCCGTGGACTCTCCTCCGTGGTATACAGGAAATCTTCAATGTCAGCAACGAATACCCCTTGGTGTCTGGAGCAAGCGGAACAGTCCGCAATAAAAAGACGGCTTGTAAGTTTAAAAGCTGGCCCACAGTGACTGGGGGAGACAGTTAAGATATGAGCCGTAACAAAGTATATACTTTTAAAACCAAAATATGTTTAATTGTAATGAGCTTAAAACGCGTTTCTCGGCCGCTTCCTGGCCGTTTCATCAAGTTAATTACACAAGTAAGAACTAAACAAATTTAAAAAGGGTGCCAAGTGATTCAATTGGTCAAACATAGACCAATCACGGCTTTGGATACATTGTAAACAAACGTTAAAAACAACTTAGTAATTATCTGAATAAAATTAATAGTATTGTTTAGTAACATTTAAATAGGTGTTCTAAAAGACCACATGTATAATGGTTTGGTGAACCAAAATAATAATATTCTGTTTTGAAACGTTTACGTATGGGATATTCAGTGTATTAGTGTTTATTTAAAAGCTGGTCAGTGCATTTGATCAAATAAAAATTCTTTGTAAAATGTTTTTTGTTCGGGAGATAGCATATAAATGACATGAAGAGTATTGGTAGTATTGGAAATCTAAACTGTGTTGTATGTGTCTAATTTTTTTTTATTAACATAAAATAAAATATGATAAGATTTTATTCGGAACTGAAATAGTCGGAACTCTGAACTTTTGCTAGAAACCAAGGCGGAGTTAATCTTGCATACATAAAGAACTCGACTTGAACAGGAAATTTTTTTATGAATATATACACAGTGTATGCGCAAAAGTGTATATATGCGAAAAAATGTACAGAAATGGAATGGAATATAAATGCATACATACTAAGATTTAGGGTAGCGGAATAAAAAGCGATCTCTCATTAGAATAATTATATATGCATAGAAAAGTGTATGAAAAGCGGAGATGGTTTATGGATCGCATAAATGTCTTGGAATAAAAAATTAATTAATAAGATGAGTCTTAATCGAAAATAATTCTGAAAACACTGTAGGCACAGATAAGAAAAATGCACAGAAAATGCACAAAAAAAATTATGAGAGTAATGCAGTACGTTCCAAAAAGGAATCTAGCCTCTTATTAATAGAAGTATGTATAAAAAAACAAATGAGTGACATATGACGTAGAAGTATGAGACTACATATAAGATTTTCTAAACAATTCACAAGTCTGAGTGTTTTTGTTCTCTGAGAGAGCAAATTGTTGTAACTGTAATATATAAGTATATATTTGATATTATTCAGTGTATTTCTTTGAGATCATTTGGGAATTAGTGTTTTGAAAAATAGACAAAAGGAATGATTTGTATGTGAGGAAACAGAATAGGGTGTGGGAATTTGACACTGGCTAAAGACAAAGCCATGGAGGTAAAACATTGTAAAATGAGAAAAAAGATGTTAATTGTTAGTATATGTTTCTATATTATTGCCATTATGAAATTTTCTAAAAGTCATAGTCTTGACATGTTGAATTGGAGAAAATCTGTGTTTGCTAAATCTAAAATCTTTGAGTCCAAACAGTATTTATTTAATGGTATAAGATATTAATAAAAATTTGATAACAACTGATAAATTAGTGGCAATATGTCTTGTACTTGCATGCATCTATTTATTCATAGACATACATGTGTATGTGAAAATGTCTGTGTGTTCATAACTCTTGCTGTGTTCACAGAGAGATGCGGACTAGATAGTAGATTGACTAAACAGAACTAAAAGCAAAATAATTATAGTGTGTATGATGTCGTCTGTCTATTCATAACGATTGTTATAATCACGGAAAAAATGATCAGTTGACTAAAAGAACTAAAGAAGCAGAAAAACCATAATAATGTTCTCAATTGAAGGCTGCTAGGTAGGTATAGATTGGAATTTAGACCTGATGGATGCAAGGTGTTAAATTTGTGGATCCAAAAGGTTTCACGTATTCTTAATGGAGTAAGTCTATTTTTTTCTTTCCTTCGAAAGTTCTTACAGTTATGCCAATGTTCACCCCAACGTACCTTGGCTTTTCTGAAGGTACAGCCCATATATTGTACCCCACAGCAGCACTCTAAGACATATACAATGAAGGCTGAATTCCAATTGAAGAATCTAGTTATATTGAAGATCTCTCAACTTGTAAATGACTGGAAAGTTTTCTTCCCAGATGTGATGAATTTACAAGTGTGGCATTTTTTCTGTCCACATTTGTAAATGCCTACCTGTCTTAAAAGTGTTTCTTGTGTTCTTTGTTAAGAGATCAGAATTGGAGATAACGTGCTTCACCTTTTTGCTGGGTGCCAGTTTGCTTCTAAGAGTGGGAGCTCTGGAATACACTATCTTTGGATGTTCGCCCAAAATGGTCTTGAGGATGGGGTCCCTACGGACAATATGCCAATGCTTATTGATAGCGTTCTGTATTTGTTTATAATTGGAATTGTATTGAGTTATAAATAGTGGGTCTGAAAGTTTATGTCTATCTTGAATTTTTGTTTGTTCTTTTCTAGAAGTTTCTCTCGGTCTAAAGCTCTCACTTTCTTAAGACAAGAATCAAGAAGGTCTACTGGATAGCCTTTTTCAACAAATCTCTCATATATTATGAGGCTCTGTTGTTCAAATGTATCTTGATCGGTGCAATTCTGTTTAATTCTTTCAAATTGGCTGTACGGTATGTTGGACAGCCAATTGATGCGATGGTTGCTAGAATAATCTAAGTAACTGCATTCTGAAGTTTGTCTGCACTATGAGACGCTGTCTTTTTTCATCCTTACTTAAACGCACACGTGTGAATGAAACTGACTGCTTTTATTTAACACAGTCAAAAAAGTGTTTGTTTGTTTTTTAAATCTACCCTACTGTTACACCAGATATGAGTTGCACTGGGGTGACACTGTGCCCTGGCAGGCAGGCACTTAAACGCACACGTGTGGAGGAAACTGACTGCTATTATTTAACACAGTCAAAAAACTGTTGTTTTTTTTAAATCTACACTACTGTTACACCACATATGAGTTGCATTGGGGTGACACTGTGTCCTGGCAGGCAGGCACTTAAACGCACACGTGTGAAGGAAACTGACTGCTATTATTTAACACAGTCAAAAAAGTGTTGTGTTTTTTAAATCTACACTACTGTTACACCAGATATGAGTGGTGGCACTGGGCAAGTGGGCACAGTATAGGCTGTGAACCTGGCAATTAGATTACACAGGAAGAAAAAAAATAAGCAGCCCTAGAAAGGGCTTTTTGGGGTGCTGTCCTTACAGCAGAGATCATATGAGTCCTTCAGGACTGTAGTGGACACTGAATACACTAGCCTAGCTATAGATTTCCCTAGTAAATCAGCAGCAGCTACACTGTCCCTCCTCTCACTAACAATGCAGCTTCCAAACGAATCTAAAATGGATGCTGTCCAGGAGGTAGGAAGATCTGGGAGGGAGGGTCTGCTGCTGATTGGCTGGAATGTGCCTGCTGACTGTGAGGTACAGGGTCAAAGTATTACTCAATGATGATGAATAGGGGGAGGATCGAATATCGCATATGTTCGCCCGCCGCGGCGAACGTGAACATGCTATGTTTGCCGCAAACTATTCGCTGGCGAACAATTCGCGACATTACTACTTGCATAACGCCGGTATTACTAATCTGCAAAAAAGTGAGCGGTACAGCCTCTCCTGTCAAGACTGGTACCGCATTTAAAAGTCAGTAGTTAAGAGTTTTATGGGCTAACTCCGTAGTATAAAACTCTTAACTAAAGTGTTAAAAAGTACACTAACACCCATAAACTACCTATTAACCCCTAAACCGAGGGCCCCCATCACAAACAATAAAAAAAAATTAACCCCGGGGCGGAGCCAACCGCCAAGCTAGCAAGACGTGCCACTAAAGAGCTCCTGAAGGCAGTTTGCTAAAACTATCTTTTATGGCATACTAAATACCTAAATAGCCTATACCCTGATTCTGGCATAGCTCTAGGACATGGACTTCAAGTTTGGACTCAAGATAACCCAGCTAATATAAAAAGCTACCTGTCAGCTACAACTGCACAGGGGAGCTCGGTATCAGGACTGTCAGATACCCGTTGGTTGGGCTAGTCTAACTCCCGGTCCCACATCTAGCTGAATATTAATTCTATTATACTACTCTCAAAATGGAGGAGATCTCAGCAACCCTTATAACCTTACTGGAGGACATAAGCAGCAAAGCCGATAGGAACTTCCTCGGCTTAAAGGCTACCCTTATTGAAATGCGCAACAAAGATGGCGCTGCTCCCCTGACCGCCTATGACACCCCTGGGGAAAATCAGATGGAAGACTCGCTGCCAGCTTGGCAACTACATCGACACACTCAGGAGGAACTACCTGCTTGTGTCTTAACTAGCACGAGACTCGTTACTACTGCATCCTGAGGCGCCATCCTGCTCTACGGCTGCAAACATAGATTCTACAAGGCCCATCTGGATCGATACCGGGCGACACCTTCAGCTCTCCTCCTCTCACTACCTACAATCCCATGCAGATTCACAACTAGATCTGATCAAAATCCTGGGAGGTGCGGACGACTGCTGCGGGTGCTCAGTGGCGACTACCCGCATCCTGTCTAAGGCATCTCCAGTGGGGGGGAGGGAAGTCTGGACTGCGGACTTTCTACCCATGAGGACACGACTCTGCACCTCTCCCACCCGCAGCTGCTTCTCTACGCTAGAAGAGTTCACAAGAAATCAGGTAGAGATTCCTGGTATGCCACTACCTCCTGGAGAACTGTACACCTTGTAACGCTCGATAGCCCAGCCAGACAGCACTTATGCCCAGCCTTGTTGGGCCAAAGAGATAGACAGCTTATCGTGTTCCCTATGGTTGAGTCTCAGAGATGTGGAGTAGGCTAGGTCACACGCAGGTCTGGAGACCCCATTTGTCATACTCCGCACCTTGCCTCTTCAGTTTTTCTGGGCTCTGCAAGTGTGATAATGCCACGGGCAACTCAGCATGACAAGCGGGTCTTAATAGCTCATTCTATATTGACTTGCTCATAGACTATATAACAACCAGTGATATATAAAAAAATGAAGGCGCCTAAATATGCAAACGAATAATGTGTACAAAAAGTTATCATGTGATGTATATCCCAAAAGCTTGACTGCCCTCTTCAACAAAGGACAAGGATTGAAAATATGTGTGAAATGTATTCACAACTATATTCTTGAAGTGATAGATAATTATATATAAGTGTACATATGAGTGTACAAAAAATATATATATCAAAATAACTGTGAATAAAGATATAAACACTGTGCCTAAAAAGTGTTACTATTGTGTCTTCCAAATTAAATAAATAACCTCCAGCAACTGTGTTGCTGAGATGATGAAACTACCAATGCGAGAGATGTTACAGACGCACCATAGTATCAAACAGTGTTAGAGACACATATAGGTGCAGGTATAACATAAAAATACCAGTATATACAATAAGTGCCTAGAAACAAAATAGGGTGAATAAAAAGTTCTTATCCAAAGTTCATGGAGTGGAGATTATTTCCTCCGGGTGTTCCCTCAGATAGCGGGTCAGCTTTTGACACAATAATATTAGCTGTGCTTCTGCCCTGAGGAGGACACTTGTACCATCATTGGGCATCTTTGCAACCCCAAGGTCTGGTGGGGTTTCATGTAATCGTCACTTTGGCTACTGGATCGGAGTTGATCGTGAGGATAAGCTCGCTGGACAGCTTGTGAATAGTTCAGCCTGCGCTTGTGGCACTTCTCAAGTGCTCTGGATCTAGTAAGTGATCTTGTATCGTTGTGTGGGGGTCCTATTCATCTACGATTTCACACTATTGTGGCGCCTCCTTCTTTTTTCCCCTTATATAACAACCAAGTTTAAGGCGATGTTTATTGTGTCTGTATATATTAGTTGGATTTGACATATGTAAACAACCTATAGAATTAGTTTTAATTTCTCTCCAGACACATGCTTAAATCTGGGTAAGATTCTCTCCCGGTATTGCTAAAATCATTCACCAGTAGCTGCCTACACTGCTGCAGATATTAATTGTTATGTGAGCTTGACAATTATGACTTATGTTAGGTAATATGTTATTATTGGATTTTCTACCGTTTTTCTCTTCATCTCCTATGCCTCTATATCTATATGTGAAGTCACCCTACACTACTATCATATTCTATGATGTATATACTCTGGCTTTTGTTGCATAACTACTACTACTTAGATGATATACATTCCTTACTCTATCTGATAACTCTTAGAGTGTAGCAGCTTTTATAGAATGTACACTACTATATACACACTCATACCACAGCATTCTAAATATGTCACACTTTTTGAAGTATTAGATGCAGTCACCTTCTCCTAGCCATATGCCTTGCTAAAACCCTTTCCATGTTTTGATCCTGCTGCTAACGATACCCTATCTCAGTACAGGAGACAAGAGAACTCCTACAGCTTCTTTCTTTATATTGGCTCGCCACTTTTGAGCTCACTGATAAATGTTGTTCATTAACTACTATATACACCGAGCTATATATGAGACTATGTAAACGGTAACACTAATTCTATCTACACTTTTGAATGCTGTTTACACTTGATATGCCATGAAGTGAAACCCTTCTGACACTATATAACACCCTAAGCACGCAACTTCTGTCTGTTTTCACTAATGCTGAATTTTGTGTATATTCCCTTTATTACTAAGAGGAGCTAAATTCTACATATTTACACTATACTTCTATGTATGTCTGTGTTTGCTTTTGGCAAAGACGTGTAATTTTACTTCTATGAGCATACTACATAGAGCTTATCTCTACTTAATTTAGAAAGGAACAGATCCAGTATTGGTTCATAATAGCCTATTTGCATTACTTGCATTTTGCGATTAAGAGCTCATGCCCTCTCTCTCATGGACCCATATGTAATTTCTATGGCTGTGTTTCTTCTATCAGAGGATGCGTAAACTCTACTGCTAAATAGAGGAGGTGGCTGCATCTTGCTAATTAGCTTATTTATGTTCTTCTCTAAAACCTTCCCAGTTTATATGGTGGTTAGAGTTTGATAGACTTAGAAGTTTAATAGGAAGTTTTGAATGTTTGTACCTTGTCATCAGCACTGTTCTTTAAGCAAGTTACACTTTCATTGAAGGGATATGTGAACCCCTACTATTTTCTAGGCGCTAACCGCAGAACAAGTATACTTACCTCACACCCCTCTTTAAGCCCCTCCTGATTCCTTAACACCTAAAGAATGTACGTATGAGATGTCTAGCCAGAGCGACCATAGACATTCCTATGACTTATTAGTTGAATTGTTAATGCACCCATCATTCCTATCTTATATTATCAATGACAGATGGTATAACCAATTCTATACTTCTTAAAATGCCTTTGTTTAAATATAGCCCCTCCCCCCATCCTGTCCCTCATTTGAAGAGCGGTGCTTACCCGCTGAATCTCCCCCCTCCCCATACTATATAACTGTTCATTTGCTTTTTGTAGCTCATAGTGAGCCATTTATCTGACCATCAGTTAGCTCTTTTTAATCACAGACCATTTGGCCTAGAAATATGCTCATAACTGGTCAGTCAATCATACTAATGCATTATAAAATCGAGGTTATATCAGCCTACTAACTGTGTATTTTACATTTGGTATATTATTTTGTTTAATTCTGCTTGTTTCTTTCTTCTGTTATCAAAAGGCGACCTGTGCTATTATGTTTGTTACATAAAACCTCAATAAAAAAATATTAAAAAAAAAAAAATTAACCCCTAATCTGACTAACCGGACATTGCCGCCACTATAAAATATTTATAAACCCCTAAACCGCCGCCCTCCCGCATCACAAAGACTAGTTAAATTTTATTGACCCCTAATCTGCCGTCCCTAACATCGCCGACACCTACCTACATTAATTAACCCCTAATCTGCCGCCCCCAACGTTGCCGCAATGATATAAAAGTCATTAAGCCCTAAATCTACGTATAACCCTAACACCCTCCTGACTTAAATATAATTTAAATAAATCTAAATAAAATTACTATCATTCACTAAATTATTCCTATTCAAAACTAAATACTTACCTATAAAATAAACCCTAATAGTTACATTGTAGCTATCTTAGGACTTTTTTTAATTTTACAGGCAACTATAAATTTATTTTAACTAGGGAGAATAATTATTAAATAGTTATTAACTATTTAATAGCTACCTAGTTAAAATAAAGACAAATATACATGTAAAATAAATCCTAACCTTAGTTACAATTACACCTAACACTACACTATAATTAAATGAATTACCTAAACTAACTACAATTAAATACAATTGAAAAAAAATATCTAAAGTACGGGGAAAAAAACACTAAATTACAGAAAATAATAAATTACAATTTTTTTAAACTAATTACACCTAATCTAATCCCCCTAATAAAATTAAAAGCCCCCAAAATAATAAAAAGCCCTACCCTATACTAAATTACAAATAGCCCTTAAAAGGGCCTTTTGCTGGGCATTGCCCTAAAGTAATCAGCTCTATTACCTGTAAAAAAAATACAATACCCCCCAACAATAAAACCCACCACCCACACACCCAACCCTACTCTAAAACCCATCCAATCCCCCCTTAATAAAACCTAACACTAACCCCTTGAAGATCACCCTACCTTGAGAAGTCTTCACCCAGCCGGGCCGAAGTCCTCAGCGAAGCCGGGCGAAGTGGTCCTCCAGACGGGCAGAAGTCTTCATCGAAGCCGGCCATCAGAGGTCCTCCAGACGGGCAGAAGTCTTCATCCAGGCCGGCATCTTCTATCTTCATCCATCCGGCGTGTAGCGGGTCCATCTTCAACACATCCAACATGGAGCATCCTCTTCCAACGAAGTCCAACTGAAGAAAGAAGAATCCTTTAAATGACTCAAGAAAAAAAAAAAAATCATCCCCAGAGTATATGTAAAAAAGATAATATTATATTATATTATAAAAAGAAAAAATGATTAAATCAGTCTAACGCGTTTCGGCTAGTTGTTGCCGTAATCATAGACCATATCTAGTACACATTTGTTCTACCTTATATAGGTCTCAAGTTACATGTTAATCAATAACAGCTGTTTAGTTAACCTGTTCGGACTTAGAATGTCTTGGAGAACTCAGAGAGCTGCAGAAAACAAATGAGAAATAGAATATTCACTTCACCTAATATATCTATTGTCAGTACGCTAGATCTTAATAAAAAGATTTGCATTTACAGAGATATTTAATAAACTTATTACATTGTGAAAGTAACCTTGTTGAAGCTATAGTTGTAACGATGTAACAGAATTGTTACAAATGCTTAAACTCCATTTTTTTTAAAAAAACTCTTTTTCTTATTCATATGATATATTAGGGTTTTTTTACATCTGTGCAAATATATTATATGGACAACATAGACAATAATGCCTTAACAAAGACTATTGCAGTAGTATATTATACTGATGTATATACCGTATATGTAATGCTGAAATTAACCATTCCTATTCATACAATCCAATTTGGACAGACTAAGTCTTATTAGTATAGACATTTTTCTTGTAAAGCATACTTCCTGCATATAGATAATAGTGGTTAAGTATATATAATAGATAATAGATGAGCTATCAACTATGTACATCATGTATTAAGATTTATACTCAGCATCAACCTATTTATACATTTCCTATATAGGATACATTCTGCTTTCTGGAGTTTGCATGATCCTACTCTAAATACAATCTATCGGTATCTGAATTTTCATAGCCTATTTTACTCCCAGAAGTTTACAAGATCAAACTCAGAGTTATATCCCATTGGGACCTGGGTTTTAAGTCTAAATATCCAACAGACTTCTTGTCTTCCTAAAATTTGAGATCTGTCTCCTCCTCTAATAGGGGTCTTAATGGCTTCAATTATATTCCAACTGAAGGAATTTACAGATTGATCATGTTCATAAATAAAGTGTCTGCTTAGTTCAGAGCAAGGGACTTTATTTCTAATGTCCCCTAAATGCTCTCTAATACGTGTTCTCACATCATGTGTAGTGAGCCCCACGTACTGACCTTTGCAAAGTTTACATTCTGCTAGATATATAACGTGGCATGAGCTACAGTTAAGACATCCTTGTATGTTAAAAGTTTCCCCTGTTACATATGATGTGAAAGTATTCGTCCCATTATGGTATTCACAAGCTTTGCAGTAACTGCTGCCACATCTGTAGCTGCCATTATGTTTCAACCATGAACTATCATTAGTATGTAATTTTGTATTTCTTAACATACTTGGAGATAGTATATTTGCCAGAGTATTATTTTTGAGTAGACAAACCTGCAACCATTACCAATAATTTCTTTTAAAATATCATCCCCATACAATATAGGGAGATATTTTTTTACAATACTACAAATTTCATTGTATTGATTAGAGTATTTGGTAATGTTGGTCTTCCGTGCATTTGTTTCTCCTTTTTGTTTTTAGTAAATCTTCTCTCTTGTATTTATTTACTTCATTTTTGATTTTTAATACCTCACTTCTTTAATAACCTTTTGTTATTAGTCGGTCGGCTAGTTCGTCACTCTCTTTAAGATAGTCTATATTTCTAGAACAATTGTGTTTAACCCGCATCATCTGTCCTTTAATAATGCCTTTAAAAACGTGCTTTGGGTGACTACTGGTGGCGTATAGCAAGGCATTCCCTGCAATGGGTTTACGATACAGGATGGTATTCACACATCTATGTTCTGTTTCTCCAGACAGTGTGATGTCCAGGAAATTTATTTTTTCCTTATGCCACTCCTTAGTAAAGCTTAAACCCATCTGATTGGTATTAAGAAAGTTTACAAATTGATTGGCTACGATTTCATCCGCTTCCCAGATTAATATGAGATCATATATAAATCTCTGGTATTGAATTACATATTTACGAAATGGATTATTATCACCGTAGATAAATGATTCCTCGAACCATCCCATCACTAAGTTTGCGTATGAGTGCGCAAACTTCGCCCCCATCGCTGTTCCTTGCTTTTGTATATAGTGGTTATTCTCAAATGTGAAGCTATTATGTTCCAAGAGAAATTTTATTATTTTCAGTACATACTTTTTAAAGTCATCATTGAATCTACTGTCTTTATCTAGATAATATTCTATTGCTTGCAAACCAGTAGAATGTGGGATTGATGACTATAGCGATATGGCATCTATAGTCAGCCAACTATAGCTTTCTTTCCATTCACAGTCATTAAAGGTATTCACTACATGTGTGGTGTCTCTCACATAACTACTTAGTGCAAGGACATATGGCTGTAGAATATCATCTACCCATTCTGACAAATGTTCCAACAAGGAACCATTACCCGACACTATGGGTCTCCCCTTGATGTTTTCAAGGCCTTTATGCATCTTGGGTAGATGATAGAACACAGCTGTTCTAGGATGTTCTACGTATAAATAATCAAAAGCTGATGTATTAAAAAATCCATTTCTTTTACCTTCATTCAAAATTTAAACAATTGTTTTTGAAAGTCAATACGTGGATTATAACAGACTTTCTTATATACATTGGTGTCTTCTAACTGTCTATTTGCTTCTGTTATATACCATGATTTGTCACAGACTACAATGCTACTGCCCTTATCGGCTCGCTTGATAACAATGTTGTCATTTTTTTCTAGAGATACAAGAGCTTCTCTTTCTTTTTTTGTTAAATTATTATTTTTAGTCTTCCCTGTCTTATGTTTGTTCAGCTCAGTTAGATCTTCAACGACTCTCTTTTGAAATAGCTCAAGTTGTTTACCCCTGGACTGCATTGGGTAAAAATTAGATTTACATTTAAAACCCACATGTTTATCTTTTTGATTTTCATTTTCTGAAGGATTTTCTCCTTCTGTTAAAAGTTGTTCCAGATCTTTGCGAGTACAAACATCCTGAAAGCCAATATCATTGATCTTGCTACTCTCACTGTTAGAGCCTATTAATCTGAATATCTTGACTTTCTTTATAAAAGTGTTTTTTTAGGGTTAAAGATCTTACAAATTTATTCATATCTAAAATTGTCTGAAAGAGAAAAAAATCTTTAGATGGGCAAAAATTTAGCCCATAGCTTAAAACCTTACATTCAGTCTCACTCAGACAATAGGTAGATAAGTTAATCACTGTATTTACACATATTTCCGATTGCTTTTGTTTTCCCTTAGGGGATATCTTTCCTGCTTTCTTTCTGTATTCTTCTGATCTTTCAAAATAGTCTGCTGATCTCCTCCCTTTGGGGCGTCTGAGCCCTCCTGAAAAACCTCAGCCTGTACTCTTTCTTTTGGTCTAGCTCCTTGTTCAGTATGACTTAACTGTGTGGCTCCTAGATGGATATTTTCATTATTTTGTGTATCTACATCAGTTCCTAAGTCTAGATCAATAGTTTGCTTAGCGGATCTACTTTCCCAATCTGAAAATATAAGTGTCCTGAAAGACACTCTGCTCTTTGTGCAGCAAGTTCCAATACAAACTGAAAATCTATCGATAGTGCTCAAGGTAATATACTCACAAACGTGACTGCACATACAGTGCAATAATAAGCAAGCCGAAGCTTCAGAGCCATTCGGCTGACTCCTCAATGGCGAATCTGCCAAGCAATTGCTGAAGCCCAGGTGCTAATAGCAATGGTCCGGTCTCTCCAAACAACCTCCGTGGTAGGCGGCAATAAACAGCTTAATAAAGATCCAGTAGCTGTCAATGTAGGGTGATCACAAAACCCACAGGAGCAAGGAAGAGTGATAAAAAGTCAGTTTATTAAAAACATTTAAAAGTTGCTGTACAACGCGTTTCTCGGCTAACAATGCCGTTTCATCAGGCTTTATAATTTGTTACACTCTACCTTGCTACCTTATAACAGAACTAACAACCAATCTCCTATCAGGAATGATGACAACGCCCAAATGGCTTAGGGTGAATCCGGGATATTATTAAACGCACATCACTAAATACAATTTATCCGCTCTCAGTAGTATTCTTTAGGTAAATGTGATGTGCGTGATCATAGTATCCCTGATCTTACAAAACACAACATACTGAGTAAAATACAATATCAATAAGATCATTTTTAGAGTTAATAAATAAATGAAGTTTCTGCATGTCAAAATATTGATGATCCCGTGTAACTACGGGCAAATCTAAAGTACATATACGCCCACATCGTTGTGGACCAGTCAGAGACCTCACCAGCTACACACCCCTTTATGGCTTGTCATCATTCTCTATATTAGATAGCGAGTGCAGCCGGTGGAGTAATCCAACTACACCACAATGAGGCCTTCGACAGCAGGCACAGCCATCACAACACATAATACTTTCCTAAACAATGCTTACTTATAAATATACATAATGCTATAATCAATTTGACATTCACATGTTCTTTCTAATATGGTCAGTTTACTTATATATCCTGCAACTCTTGACGCTGGATTTTTTTTGGAAAATTACAACTTTTAGCAGGGCATGAAGTAGTGATGGAATATATTATATTTGATCAGATGAATATTGTGTACCCAAACATTTATTTATTTAGGGATCCCAGGTCACTACAGACAGATCTAAATTCTATGCACGCCCATATCACTATAGGCCAATTGGATGATCTGCTAGCTACACACCTCTCCCAATCGTAAATAATTCTCTATAATACTCCGACTGCACCATATTGAGGTTTGTAACAGCAAAATGGGCCAAAACATGGTAGACAATGGCTCTGAAGCTTCGGCTTGCTTATTATTGCACTGTATGTGCAGTCACGTTTGTGAGTATATTACCTTGAGCACTATCGATAGATTTTCAGTTTGTACTGGAACTTGCTGCACAAAGAGCGCCTCTTCTTTTTCTGTCTTTCAGGACACTTATATTTTCTGCTTACAACTTGGAGAGAGCAGCTCACCACTGGATTGATGAACTGTATCCATCCTGGGTTAAAACCCATTCAAAAGGACTTTATCACAATATTGGTTATCATATGTTCACTTTATTTGTAACTCTAATATTTTATTCATTTATTGGCACATTTAATTCACATTTATTTATACATAATTATTTATTTTATAGTATATTCAATTAGGTTTATCACTGGTATATATATATACATTTTGATTTATCCGGTTTGGTGCACCCTTTATTTTGTTGGTTAGCACAGCAGTTGTACTGTGTCTAAACCTCTCATTTTATTTTTTTCTATTTCCCAATCTGAGGCTGAGCTCCCATCTGAAGCTGAAAAATCTGTCCCTGATGTAGAACCTTCTTCATCTGTGAATTCCTGTCTATCTGTGGCGAAGCTAACTTTTTTCTATTTCGCCTATTTCTCTTGTATTGTGACTTTCCCATAGTATTAGTGTCGTTCTTTATTTGATTTATGTTTTTTTCTAATACCTGATTTAAATTTTTCTGATTAGTCTGTATAACCCTTCTAAACCTCCTACGCCAAACATAGACAGTTTTATTAGCATAATCCTTGCTGTCTCTCTGATACTTAGAATATTTAACATTCATGATATTTTGCTTAGTTGCTTCTATAGTCTCATGGAGTATGGTATCAAATTTTTCATATCTATCATCATGTTTGTATTTGCTCATCTCATTTTGTAGAGCACAGATCTCCTCTTTAAATTTTTGCAATTGCAGAGTCTTATATTTAATCAAAAGTCCCATTAACCTAATGGAGGACTCAGTCAAAATGTCATTCCATTCAGAAATAAATTCCTGGTCATCAGTATCAAATGTAGGAAATTTTTGCAATCTCAGACCACGTGGTATCATTCCCTTATTAATATATCTAGTAGAAGACTAAAAATAATAATTTAACAAAAAAAGAAAGAGAAGCGCTTGGATCTCTAGAAACAAATAACAACATTGTTATCAAGCGAGCCAATAAGGGAAGTAGCATTGTAGTCACAAATCATGGTATATAACAGAAGCAAATAGACAGTTGGAAGACACCAATGTACATAAGAAAGTCTGTTATAATCCACGTATTGACTTTCAAAAACAATTGTTTAAAGTTTTGAATGAAGGTAAAAGAAATGGATTTATTGATACATCAACTTTTGATTATTTATACGTAGAACATCCTAGAACAGCTGTGTTCTATCATCTACCCAAGACGCATAAAGGCATTGAAAACATCAAGGGGAGACCCATAGTGTCGGGTAATGTAGTGAATACCTTTAATGACTGTGAATGGAAAGAAAGCTATAGTTGGCTGACTATAGATGCCATATCGCTATAGTCATCAATCCCACATTCTACCGGTTTGCAAGCAATAGAATATTATCTAGAAAAAGACAGTAGATTAAATGATGACTTTAAAAAGTATGTACTGAAAATAATAAAATTTCTCTTGGAACATATTAGCTTCACATTTGAGAATAAGCACTATGTACAAAAGCAAGGAACAACGATGGGGGCGAAGTTTGTGCCCTCATACGCAAACTTAGTGATGGGATGGTTCGAGGTTCGATGGTTCGAGGAATCATTTATCTACGGTGATAATAATCCATTTCGTAAATATGTAATTCAATACAAGAGATTTATAGATGATCTCATATTAGTCTGGGAAGCGGATGAAATCGTAGCCAATGAATTTGTAAACTTTCTTAATACCAATCAGATGGGTTTAAGCTTTACTAAGGAGTGGCATAAGGAAAAAATAAATTTTCTGGACATCACACTGTCTGGAGAAATAGAACATAGATGTGTGAATACCATCCTGTATCGTAAACCCATTGCAGGGAATGCCTTGCTATACGTCACCAGTAGTCACCCAAAGCACGTCTTTAAAGGCATTATTAAAGGACAGATGATACGGGTTAAACACAATTGTTCTAGAAATATAGACTATCTTAAAGAGAGTGACGAACTAGCCGACCGACTAATAACAAGAGGTTATCACAGAAGTGAGGTATTAAAAATAAAAAATGAAGTAAATAAATACAAGAGAGAAGATTTACAACAAAACAAAAAGGAGAAACAAATGGATGGAAGACCAACATTCATTACCAAATACTCTAATCAATACAATGAAATTTGTAGTATTGTAAAAAAAATATCTCCCTATATTGTATGGGGATGATATTTTAAAATAAATTATTGGTAATGGTTGAGGTTTGTCTACTCAAAAATAATACTCTGGCAAATATACTATCTCCAAGTATGTTAAGAAATACGAAATTACATACTAATGATAGTTCATGGTTGAAACATAATGGCAGCTACAGATGTGGCAGCAGTCACTGCAAAGCTTGTGAATACCATAATGTGACGAATACTTTCACATCATATGTAACAGGGGAAACTTTTAATATACAAGGATGTCTTAACTGTAGCTCATGCTACGTTATATATCTAGCAAAATGTAAACTTTGCAAAGGTCAGTAAGTGGGGCTCACTACACGTCATGTAAGAACACGTATTAGAGAGCATTTAGGGGACATTAAAATAAATCCCTTGCTCTGAACTAAGCAGACACTTTATTTATGAACATGATCAATCTGTAAATTCCTTCAGTTGGAATATAATTGAAGCCATTAAGACCCCTATTAGAGGAGGAGACAGATCTCAAATTTTAGGAAGGCAAGAAGTCTATTGGATATTTAGACTTAAAACCCAGGTCCCAATGGGATATAACTCTGAGTTTGATCTTGTAAACTTCTGGGAGTAAAATAGGCTATGAAAATTCAGATACAGATAGATTGTATTTAGAGTAGGATCATGCAAACTCCAGAAAGCAGAATGTATCCTATATAGGAAATGTATAAATAGGTTGATGCTGAGTATAAATC
The DNA here is from genome assembly GCF_027579735.1 of Bombina bombina. Lineage (NCBI taxonomy): Eukaryota > Metazoa > Chordata > Amphibia > Anura > Bombinatoridae > Bombina > Bombina bombina. The sequence continues at coordinate 925,243,988 of NC_069501.1, read as the reverse complement.
TTAATACATGATGTACATAGTGGATAGCTCATCTATTATCTATTATATATACTTAACCACTATTATCTATATGCAGGAAGTGCGCTTTACAAGAAAAATGTCTATACTAATAAGACTTAGTCTGTCCAAATTGGATTGTATGAATAGGAAACCTATGTGAAGTTGGCACCCCATGTTTGTAAAAACTGAATTAAAATATACCATTCGTTTGTGCTACGTTTGTGCCGATTTGTGCCGCAAAAACCAACGTTTGTGCCGGTTTGGTTTAGGAGATATTGCACATTATTTTTTTATGAAACCCGCCCAACTTTGCACCCCATGTTATGCAATTTTAAAAACAAATATACCATTTGTTTGTGCTGCGTTTGTGCTGGTTTGTGACGCAAAAACGAACGTTTGTGCCGGTTTGGTTTCAGAGATATAGAGCATTATATTTGCTGAAACTCCGCCCACTTTGCACCCCATGTTATGCAATTTTAAAAACAAATATGCCATTTGTTTGTGCTGCGTTTGTGCTGATTTGTGCTGCAAAAACCAACGTTTGTGCTGTTTTGGTTTCGTAGATATAGCGCATTATTTTTTATGTAACCCCGCCCACTTTGCACCCCATGTTATTCAATTTTAAAAACAAATATACCATTCGTTTGTGCTGCGTTTGTGCTGATTTGTGCTGCAAAAACGAATGTTTGTGCCAGTTTGGTTTCGGAGATATAGCGCATTATATTTGCTGAAACTCCGCCTACTTTGCACCCCATATTATGCAATTTTAAAAACAAATATACCATTGGTTTGTGCTGCATTTGTGCTGATTTGTGCCGCAAAAACGAACGTTTGTGCCATTTTGGTTTCAGAGATATAACGCATTATTTTTATGAACCCCGCCCACTTTGCACCCCATGTTATGCAATTTTAAAAACAAATATACCATTTGTTTGTGCTGCATTTGTGCTGGTTTGTGCCATAAAAACGAACGTTTGTGCCGGTTTGGTTTCGGAGATATAGCGCATTATATTTGCTGAAACTCCGCCCACTTTGCACCCCATGTTATGCAATTTTAAAAACAAATATACCATTGATTTGTGCTGCGTTTGTGCTGATTTGTGCCGCAAAAACTAACGTTTGTGCTGTTTTGGTTTCGGAGATATAGCGCATTATTTTTTATGAACCCCGCCCACTTTGCACCCCATGTTATTCGATTTTAAAAACAAATACACCATTTGTTTGTGCTGCGTTTGTGCTGGTTTGTGCCACAAAAACGAACGTTTGTGCCGGTTTGGTTTCGGAGATATAGCGCATTATATTTGCTGAAACTCCGCCCACTTTGCACCCCATGTTATTCAATTTAAAAAAAAAAAATATACCATTCGTTTGTGCTGCGTTTCTGCTGATTTGTGCCACAAAAACTAATGTTTGTGCCGGTTTGGTTTCGGAGATATAGCGCATTATATTTGCTGAAACTCTGCCCACTTTGCACCCCATGTTATGCAATTTTAAAAACAAATATACCATTCGTTTGTGCTGCGTTTGTGCTGATTTGTGCCGCAAAAATGAACGTTTGTTCCGGTTTGATTTTGGAGATATTGTGCATTATGTGTACATATACTGTTTGATTCAAAAGTATTATCACAACAAAAATGTTTGTAAGTACAAATAGAATTATAAAACCTTGGGGTATACAAAAGAACAGATGTGACTTCCACACCAGAAAAAAATATTTAAGAACATATGGGTGAGATTACATCCCTGGCAACTGGAAAAAAAACCTGTTTCAGTTTTCTATGCAGCGCAGCAGTGTAGCTGCTCAGCGCAACAGTCTAGTTACGCTGCATAGAAAACTAGCGAGCAATTTTTTCCCCATCGCCAGGTATGTAATGCCCCCCTAAATGTTTAAAAAAAAAAAAGCGACTGAAAAAGAATTGACTTATATAAGAAAACTTGCTTGAGTGCTTTTAAGCTCTTGTTAAATCTAAGCAAGTTAATATTGGGCTGTCTGTGGTTAACATGACATTACAGGCGATTAATATGGCAACAAAGAGGTTAAATTAACTAAAGGAGGTTTATTAGGCCTAATGGGGTTGAAGAGGGCTTTACTGCAATTTAATTGAAAATTTCCTTTTTCAATTAAGTAGTGGGTTTCTACTTATTCACTTTGCAGTTAAATTACTTAAAGGGACACTAAACCCAAACATTTTCTTTCATGATTTACGAAGAGAATACAATTTTAAATAACATTCCAGTTTACTTCTATCTAATTTGCTTCATTCTTTAGATATCCTTTTTTGAAGAAATAGCAATGCACATGGGTGAGCCAATCACACGAGGCATCTGTGCATCTACCAAGCAACAGCTACTGAGCATATCCAGATATGCTTTTCAGCAAAGAATATCAAGAAAATTAAGCAAATTAGATGATAGAAGTAAATTGGAAAGTTGTGTACAATTGCATGCTCTTTCTAAATCATGAAAGAAAAAAATGTGGGTTTCATATCCCTTTAAAGGACCAGTCAACACATTAGATTTGCATAATCAACAAATGCAAGATAACAAGACAATGCAATAGCACATAGTCTGAACTTCAAATGAGTAGTAGATTTTTTTATAACAATTTTCAAAGTTATGTATATTTCCACTTCCCTTGTACCATGTGATAGCAATCAGCCAATCACAAATGCATATACGTATAGTCTGTGAATTCTTGCACATGCTCAGTAGGATCTGGTGTCTCAATAATTGTAAATATAAAAGACTGTGCACATTTTTTTTAATGGAAGTAAATTGGAAAGTTGTTTAAAATTACATGCTGTATCTGAATCATGGAAATTTAATTTAACCTGAGTGTCCCTTTAAAGGGACACTGAACCCAAATTTTTCTTTTGTGATTCAGATAGAGCATGAAATTGTAAGCAACTTTACTCCTATTATCAAATTTTCTTCATTCTCTTGGAATCTTTATTTGAAATGCAAGAATGTAAGTTTAGATGCCGGCCCATTTTTGGTAAACAACCTGGGTTGTCCTTACTGATTGGTGGATAAATTCATCCACCAATAAAAAAGTGCTATCCAGAGTCTGAACCTTTTTTTCAAATAAAAATAGCAAGAGAATAAAGAAAAATTGATAATAGGAGTAAGTTAGAAAGTTGCTTAAAATTGCATGCGCTATCTGGATCACGAAAGAAAAAAATTGGGTTCAGTGTCCCTTTAAGCTATGGTTTGGGCTTCTTCCAATAACCCCATGTATGCCGTATAAACCGGTATGTTACCATGTTAATCCTTTAATGCCCAGGGCCGGATTTACATTTCAGGCACCCATAGGCACAGAGTGCACTAAACAGAGCACATCCCCCTTGTTTTCTGTTACCGGCGGCTTCCATGGTGCCAATGAAACGCCTGCCTGTGCTAGCAGGACAGACTTTTTAATAGGCAGCCTACACCGAGGTCCCTCTCTGCCCCCACGGAAGCCGCCGGTCATGGAAAAGAAGGAGGTGCGCTCTGAATAGTGTTCTATATAGAGCACACCCTCCTTGTTGTTGCCGGTGTTCTGTCAAATTAATTGACAGAACACCAGCAATTAGGCACGGCTCTCCTCTATGGAGGGCGCCTGTGGGCACATGCCTACTCTGCCTCATTACAAATCTGGCCCTGTAAATGCCACATTAACCTCTCTGGTGCAATATTAACCCTCTTACATTTTACTTTCTGGTGCAGTGTTAAAGGGACAGTATACACCAATTTTCATATAACTGCATGTAATAGACACTATTATAAAGAATAATATGCACAGATACTGATATAAAAATCCGGTATAAAACAATTTAAAAACTTACTTATAAGCTTCCAGTTTAGCTCTGTTTAAAAGGTTACTGGAGCACCCATTGCAAGTGGGAAATATCAGACACTCCCCCTCCCCCTTCCTTTGCATATGAAAAGACCCTTTACACAAACAGAAGCAAGGTGGAGTAGGTATACTTCGGTATTCTCCTAAAAATATGGGGCTTGGTTAGGAGTCTCAAAATCAGAGCAATGTTATTTAAGAATAAGCAAAAACTATCAGTTTTTAAAAAGAACACAACAACTTTATGGGCTATATAAATAGATCATCTACAAAACATTTATGCAAAGAAAAAATGAGTGTATAATGTCCCTTTAATCACTGGTGTTCTATATTCGTTTTTGCAGCACAAATCAGCACAAACACAGCACAAACAATCGGTATATTTGTTTTTAAAATTGAATAACATGGGATGCAAAGTGGGCAGGGTTTCATAAAAAATAATGCACTATATCTCCGAAACCAAAATGGCACAAACGTTCATTTTTGCTGCACAAATCAGCACAAACACAGTACAAACAAATGGTATATTTGTTTTTAAAATTGCATAACATGGGGTGCAAAGTGGGCGGAGTTTCAGCAAATATAATGCGCTATATCTCCGAAACCAAACTGGCACAAACATTCGTTTTTGTGGCACAAACCAGCACAAACGCAGCACAAACAAATGGTATATTTGTTTTTAAAATTGAATAACATGGGGTGCAAAGTGGGCGGGGTTTCATAAAAAATAATGCGCTATATCTCCGAAACCAAAACAGCACAAACATTCGTTTTTGCAGCACAAACGCAGCACAAACAAATGGTATATTTGTTTTTAAAATTGCATAACATGGGGTGCAAAGTGGGCGGAGTTTCAGCAAATATAATGTGCTATATCTCCGAAACCAAACCGGCACAAACATTTGTTTTTGCGGCACAAATCAGCACAAATCAGCACAAACGCAGCACAAACGAATGGTATATTTGTTTTTAAAATTGAATAACATGGGGTGCAAAGTGGGCGGAGTTTCATAAAAATAATGCGCTATATCTCCGAAACCAAAACAGCACAAACGTTGGTTTTTGCAGCACAAATCAGCACAAACGCAGCACAAACAAATGGTATATTTGTTTTTAAAATTGCATAACATGGGGTGCAAAGTGGGCGGAGTTTCAGCAAATATAATGCGCTATATCTCTGAAACCAAACCGGCACAAATGTTCGTTTTTGCGGCACAAACCAGCACAAACGCAGCACAAACAAATGGTATATTTGTTTTTAAAATTACATAACATGGGGTGCAAAGTGGGCGGGGTTTCATAAAAAATAATGCGCTATATCTCCGAAACCAAAACAGCACAAACGTTCGTTTTTGCAGCAAAAATCAGCACAAACACAGCACAAACAAATGGTATATTTGTTTTTAAAATTGCATAACATGGGGTGCAAAGTGGGCGGAGTTTCAGCAAATATAATGCGCTATATCTCCGAAACCAAAACAGCACAAACGTTCGTTTTTTCAGCACAAACGCAGCACAAACAAATGGTATATTTGTTTTTAAAATTGCATAACATGGGGTGCAAAGTGGGCGGAGTTTCAGCAAATATAATGCGCTATATCTCTGAAATCAAACCGGCACAAATGTTAGTTTTTGCGGCACAAACCAGCACAAACGCAGCACAAACAAATGGTATATTTGTTTTTAAAATTGCATAAAATTGCATAACATGGGGTGCAAAGTGGGCGGGGTTTCATAAAAAAATAATGTGCAACATCTCCTAAACCAAACCGGCACAAACGTTGGTTTTTGCGGCACAAATCAGCACAAAGGCAGCACAAACGAATGGTATATTTTAATTCAGTTTTTACAAACATGGGGTGCCAACTTCACATAGGTGAATAGGAATGGAATTTCAGCATTACATATATATACATCAGTATAATATACTACTGCAATAGTCTTTGTTAAGGCATTATTGTCTATGTTGTCCATATAATATATTTGCACAGGTGTAAAAAAACCTAATATATCATATGAATAAGAAAAAGAGTTATATGAAAAATGGAGTTTAAGCATTTGTAACAATTCTGTTACATCGTTACAACTATAGCTTCAACAAGGTTACTTTCACAATGTAATAAGTTTATTAAATATCTCTGTAAATGCAAATCTTTCTATTAAGATCTAGCGTACTGACAATAGATATATTAGGTGAAGTGAATATTCTATTTCTGATTTGTTTTCTGCAGCTCTCAGAGTTCTCCAAGACATTCTAAGTCCGAACAGGTTAACTAAACAGCTGTTATTGATTAACATGTAACTTGAGACCTATATAAGGTAGAACAAATGTGTACTAGATATGGTCTATGATTACGGCAACAGCTAACTGAAACGCGTTAGACTGATCTAATCATTTTTTCTTTTTATAATATGCTGTTTTAGATGTCATAATAAAGTATTATCTTTTTTACATATACTCTGGGGACGATTTTTTTTTCTTGAATTACTACGAAGGGCTATGAGGAGCCCCTGTTTTTGAGTCCCTGGAAGTGTTGGCAAGAGAGGAGCAGAATATCTACCTATGAGCCCAGACTGGAAACCTGTTCATTAGCGGAGTGGAAACAAAGACCGGAGGAGTTTATGTCACATCCGGAAAGGAAGTCCTGCACTCGCAAGCAGCTGAACCGGAGGATGGTCGCGTTTTCAGCGTGGTCTTCATTCCTTCTGAATCAAGGTGGGCCGACCCTGGAGTAAGCAGAGGTCTTCCACTCGTTACGATAAGGTAACATAAGGAGAGTGAAGGGGGAATTTGCTGAGTAGCAGGTGAAGCTTTGGACGTTGTCGCTGTGTCTGATATATCCAATTGGTGTGTTGATGTTTCCACCCGCTAAGTCTGTGAGGCTCAATGTATGCACCACTTCTTAAAGCGTAACTCATACATATTTTTTCCTTTAAATGACGTCATCCAAGATGGCATCCCTTGAATTCCAATTGGCTGATAGAATTAAGGGGGGATTGGGTGGGTTTTAGAGTAGGGTTGGGTGTGTGGGTGGTGGGTTTTAATGTTGGGGGGTATTGTATTTTTTTTTTTTACAGGTAATAGAGCTGATTACTTTGGGGCAATGCCTAGCAAAAGGCCCTTTTAAGGGCTATTTGTAATTTAGTATAGGGTAGGGCTTTTTATTATTTTGTGGGCTTTTTATTTTATTTGGGGGATTAGATTAGGTGTAATTAGTTTAAAAAATTGTAATTTATTATTTTCTGTAATTTAGTGGGGAGTTTCGTACTTTAGGTTTATTTTATAGGTAAGTATTTAGTTTTAAATAGGATTAATTTAGTTAATTATAGTAATTTTATTTAGATTTATTTAAAATATATTTAAGTTAGGGGGTGTTAGGGTTAGGGTTAGACTTAGATTTAGGGGTTAAAAAATGTAATATAGTGGCGGCGAATTTGGGGGTGGCAGATTAGGGGTTAATAAATATAATGTAGTTGGCGTGGTGTCCGGAGCGGCAGATTAGGGGTTAATAATATAATGTAGGTGTCGGCGTTGTTGGGGCGGCAGATTAGGGGTTAATAAGTGTAAGATTAGGGATGTTTAGACTCGGGATTCATGTTAGGGTGTTAGGTGTAGACATTAAAAGTATTTCCCCATAGGAATCAATGGGGCTGCGTTAGGAGCTTTACACTGCTTTTTTGCAGGTGTTAGGGTTTTTTTCAGCCAGCTGTCCCCCATTGATTCCTATGGGGAAATCGTGCACGAGCACGTTTTACCTGCTCACCGCTAACGTAAGCAGCACTGGTATTAAGGTGAGATCTGGAGCTAAATTTTGCTCTACGCTCACTTTTTTGTTGCTAACGCCGAGTTTCTAAAAACCAGTAATATCAGCGTTACTGTAGGTGAGCGGTGAGGGAAAACTGCTCGTTAGCGCCGCACAGCCTTACCGACAAAACTCGTAATCTAGGCGATTGTGTTTGCTCATTCAGGCTTCTGGCCTTTTAGGTTTTATTTTAACACTATTTAAATATTTCTTACAAAGAATATCGCTTTTGTGCATACAAAACACACATGGTATTTTAGATAAACTTAATATACAATGGTCTGGATTCATTAAGGCTATATTCATAATTGTTTTATAGTCATTCACTGTTTGGGGGTCATGAAATTTAAATATTTAAATATATTAATTGTCCAGTTATATGTAATGTCTTTTAGCACATGAAAACCAATAGAAATAGTATTAACCCCTCAATGACCAATGACAAACTTACTCCTTCATGGAACAATTGAGCAAACTAAAGCTGTGTCCTTAAGGGGTAAACTAAAATCTAAGAGGCCAGTTTTGTGGTTTCTGAAGTGCTGTATCCCAATGACTTTACCAGAGCTTTTCCCTTTGGTTAATATTTCCAGCATTAATATTAATATCACTCAAATACAAAGGTTAACCAAGAACTTGTAATATGAGCATGAGTTTCCACTTTCTACTTCTCGTGCACTCCACTTCTAATTTAAGCAATATGTTTAAATAGTCTGAAGTCAACCACATCAATGTTTAATTCAGGAATACACAACTGCTTAGGGTTTAAAGAAAACATTATAATAAAAATCTTTAAACTTTTATACTCTATGTTTTAAATGTGGACTAAAGTAAAGTGATATATTTAGCTGTCTATTTTGACAAACACATTATTTTATGTTTACATATTAGATTGTTGTGTTTAGGACATCATTTCAAATATGCAGAAATGCTTTATAAATAGTGATAATAATCTGACTGACCAAGAGAAGCACATTTATCAAATAATTATATATAGTTATGATTAATTTGTTATAACTGGACAAAAAAATATATAATTAATTTTACTAAAAATTGTTATAAATATTGTTAACATCATTTTAGCTGACAACGTGTTAGCATTGATTTATGTACTAATGTTTCACATTGCAATCACTTAACAATTAACTGTTTTCCATTTCTGTTATGTAAGTGTGTATTATGGCACTTCTCAAGATTCAAGCACTCAATGAATGACCCAGGCTCAAGTAAATTCAGATGAGGGATAATTTGTCACGGTCACTTTGCTTTAAGGGACACTAAACCTATTTTTTTTATTTCATGATTCAGATAGAGCATGCAATTTTAAACTACTTTCTAATTTACTCCTATTATCAATTTTTATTTGTTCTCTTGCTATCTTTATTTAAAAAGCAGGAATGTGATGCAAAGGAGCCGGCCCATTTTTGGTTGAGAACCTGGGTTATGCTTGCTTATTGGCGGCTAAATGTCAACCACCAATAAGCAAGCGCTATCCATGGTGCTTAACTTAAAATGGGCTGGATGCTAAAAATTTACATTCTAGCTTTTCAAATAATGATAGCAAAGGAACAAAGAAAAAAATGATAATAGGAGTAAATTAGAAAGTTGCTTAAAATGTCATGCTCTATCTTAATCATGAAAGAAAAAATGTGGGTTTAGTATCCCTTTAACAGGACAAAGAAATTAAGCATATCCCTTCAAACTTTCTTGAAATAAGAGTAAAGAACAAGAAGTCAGCAGGTCTTCAAGGAAGTATCTCTCAATTGTTTTTCTGGACTCAGCAGTTTTGCTGGTAAGTGTACAGCACAGAGGTTTAGAGCAATCTTAAGTTCAAATCAGATTTCCACAGCAGAATGGAGCCAATGGTTTCCCTGGTAATATTTTCACTTTGGATACTGTCTCTATCAAGAGATCTTCTTCATTTGGATTTTTCTGTCTGTATTTTGTAACAAAGTGATTCTACAGCTCACACAGAATTATATCATCTGCTCGTATTCCTTTACAATGGTTTTCTGTGGGGGCTAAAATATAAAGTAAACCATACAAACATTCTCATCATACATGCATTTTCATACATTCCCCAACTAGAAGCAAAAAAAATAAACCGTACAGACAAGGAAATATTGTTTAAGTAATTCAGGTGTTTTTCAGATTGATTCAGGGGTTTCATTTATTAAAATTCCCGAATATGCCATTATAGTAATACTCAATAGGCCTGAATAACAACAGTGAGTAAGCCTCTATACACTGAAGACAGTAAAGGACATGAAACTTGAACTTTTCCCTCATGATTCAGATAGAACACACTATTTTTTTTTTAAAAAACTCCCACTTTTCTTTTATTATTAAATTTGCTTCATTCTCTTGGTATCTTTTTTGTTGAAGGAGCTACTAAAAACTATCTGAACACAATAGGTGAGCAGACAGGGATATATCTAAGGGTCTCAGGGGTTACAAAATGATAAAAACCACCTAAATACTTCTGTGCCAAAAGAAGTGAAAAAGTAGTAGCAAAAAAACATCATTTATGTAAGAACTTACCTGATAAATTCATTTCTTTTATATTGGCAAGAGTCCATGAGCTAGTGACATATGGGATATACAATCCTACCAGGAGGGGCAAAGTTTTCCAAACCTCAAAATGCCTATAAATACACCCCTCACCGCACCCACAATTCAGTTTAACGAATAGCCAAGAAGTGGGGTGATAAAGAAAGGAGTAAAAAGCATAAACAAAGGAATTTGGAATAATTGTGCTTTCTACAAAAAAATCATAACCACCAAAAAAGGGTGGGCCTCATGGACTCTTGCCAATATGAAAGAAATTAATTTATCAGGTAAGTTCTTACATAAATTATGTTTTCTTTCATGTAATTGGCAAGAGTCCATGAGCTAGTGACGTATGGGATATCAAATACCCAAGATGTGGAACTCCACGCAAGAGTCACTAGAGAGGGAGGGATAAAAATAAACAACAGCCATATGCTGAAAAATTAATTCACAACCCAAAATATAAGTTATTGTCATGAAGAAAAGAAAAACTTAAAACGTCAGCAGAAGAATCAAACTGAAACAGCTGCCTGAAGAACTTTTCTACCAAAAACTGCTTCTGAAGAAGCAAATACATAAAAACGGTAGAATTTAGTAAATGTATGCAAAGAGGACCAAGTTGCCACTTTGCAAATCTGATCAACTGAAGCTTCATTCTTAAAAGCCCACGAAGTGGAGACTGATCTAGTAGAATGAGCTGTAATTCTCTGAGGCGGGGCCTGACCCGACTCTAAATAAGCTTGAAGAATTAAAAGCTTTAACCAAGAAGCCAAGGAAATAGCAGAAGCCTTCTGACCTTTCCTAGAACCAGAGAATATAACAAATAGACTAGAAGTCGTTCTGAAATCTTTAGTAGCTTCAACATAATATTTCAAAGCTCTCACCACATACAAAGAATGTAAGGATTTTTCCAAAGAATTCTTAGGATTAGGACACAAGGAAGGGGCAACAATTTCCCTACTAATGTTATTAGAATTCACAATCTTAGGTAAGAACTTAAATGAAGTCCGCAAAACCGCATTATCCTGATGAAAAATCAGAAAAGGAGATTCACAAGAAAGAGCAGATAGCTCAGAAACTCTTCTAGCAGAAGAGATGGCCAAAAGGAACAACACTTTCCAAGAAAGTAGTTTAATGTCCAAAGAGTGCATAGGCTCAAATGGAGGAGCCTGTAACACCCTCAAAACCAAATTAAGACTCCAAGGAGGAGAAATTGATTTAATTACAGGCTTAATGCGAACTAAAGCCTGTACAAAACAGTGAATATCAGGAAGAGTAGCAATCTTTCTGTGAAATAAAACAGAAAGAGCAGATATTTGTCCATTCAAAGTACTTGCAGACAAACCTTTATCCAAACCATCCTGAAGAAACTGTAAAATTCTAGGAATTCTAAAAGAATGCCAAGAGAATTTATGAGAAGAACACCATGAAATGTAAGTCTTCCAAACTCAATAATAAATCTTCCTAGAGACAGATTTACGAGCTTGTAACATAGTATTAATTACTGAGTCAGAGAAACCTCTATGACTTAGCACTAAACGTTCAATTTCCATACCTTCAAATTTAATGATTTGAGATCCTGATGGAAAAACGGACCTTGAGACAGTAGGTCTGGCCTTAACGGAAGTGGCCAAGGTTGGCAACTGGACATCCGAACAAGATCTGAATACCAAAATCTGTGGGGCCATGCTGGAGCCACCAGCAACACAAATGATCGTTCCATGATGATTTTGAAGATCACTCTTGGAAGAAGAAATAGAGGTGGGAAGATATAAGCAGCATCCACTGCTTCCGCCTGAGAATCCCTGGACCTGGACAGGTATCTGGGAAGTTTCTTGTTTAGATGAGAAGCCATCAGATCTATTTCTGGAAGACCCCACATCTGAACAATCTGAGAAAACACATCCGGATGGAGAGACCACTCCCCTGGATGTAAAGTCTGACAGCTGAGATAATCCGCCTCCCAATTGTCTACACCTGGGATATGAACAGCAGAAATTAGACAGGAGCTGGATTCCACCCAAACAAGTATCCGAGATATTTCTTTCATAGCTTGAGTCCCACCCTGATGATTGACATATGCCACCATTGTGATATTGTCTGTCTGAAAACAAATGAACGGTTCCCTCTTCAACAGAGGCCAAAACTGAAGAGCTCTGAGAATTGCATGAAGTTCTAAAATATTGATTGGTAATCACGCCTTTTTGAGATTTCCAAACCCCTTGTGCTGTCAGAGATCCCCAGTCAGCTCCCCAACCTGAAAGACTCACATCTGTTGTGATCACAGTCCAGATTGGCCGAACAAAAGAGGCCCCTTGAACTAAATGCTGGTGATTTAACCACCACGTCAGAGAGTGTCGAACATTGGGATTTAAGGATATTAATTGTGATATCTTTGTATAATCCCGGCACCATTGATTCAGCATACAAAGCTGGAGAGGTCTCATGTGAAAACGAGCAAAAGGAATTGTGTCCGATGCGGCAGTCATGAGGCCTAAAACTTCCATGCACATAGCCACTGAAGGGAATGACTGAGACTGAAGGTGCCGGCATGCTGCAACCAATTTCAAACGTCTCTTGTCTGTTAGAGACAGAGTCATGGACACTGAATCTATCTGCAAACCTAAAAAGGTGACCCCTGTCTGAGGAATCAAGAAACTTTTTGGTAAATTGATCCTCCAACCATGTTTTCCAAGAAACAACACTAGTTGATTCGTGTGAGATTCTGCAGAACGTAAAGACTGAGCTAGTACCAAGATACCGTCCAAATAAGGAAACACCGCAATACCCTGTTCTCTGATTACAGAGAGAAGGGCACCTAGAACCTTTGAAAAGATTCTTGGAGCTGTTGCTAGGCCAAATGGAAGAGCAACAAATTGGTAATGCTTGTCTAGAAAAGAGAATCTCAGGAACTGATAATGTTCTGGATTAATCGGAATATGAAGGTAAGCATCCTGCAAGTCTATTGTAGACATATAATGTCATTGCTGAACAAAAGGCAATAGTCACCATCTTGAAAGTTGGTACTCTTACATAACGATTCAAAATTTTCAGATCCAGAACTGGTCTGAATGAATTTTCTTTCTTTGGGACAATGAATAGATTTGAATAAAATGCCAGACCTTGTTCCTGAAAAGGAACCGGCATGATTACCCCTGAAACCTCCACGTCTGAAACACACTTCAGGAAGGTTGAGCTTTTACTGGATTTGCTGGGATGCGTGAGAGAAAAAAGAGTCCTATTATGTACCCCTGAGAGACAATGCTCTGAATCCATCGATTTTGGACAGAATTTGCCCAAACATCCTTGAAAAACCTTAATCTGCCCCCTACCAGCTGAGCTAGAATGAGGGCCGCACCTTCATGTGGACTTAGGGGCTTACTTTGGTTTCTTAAAAGACTTGGATGTATTCCAATTTGAGGAAGGCTTTCAATTGGAAACAGTTTCCTTGGGGGAAGGATTAGATTTTTGTTCCTTATTTTGACGAAAGGAACAAAAATGATTAGAAGCCTTAGATTTACCCTTAGGTTTTTTATCCTGAGGCAAAAAATCACAAATAAAATGATTAGCATGTTGTAGTAAACGAACAATGCTATATAAGTCAGAATCCAATTCTTGTTGCGCTAAATTTTCCAACCAAAACGTTGAAGCAGCTGCAATATCAGCCAAAGAAATTGCAGGCCTAAGAAGATGACCTGAATATAAATAGGCTTTCCTTAGATAAGATTCAAGCTTCCTATCTAAAGGATCTTTAAAGGAAGTACTATCTTCCATAGGAATAGTGGTTCGTTTAGCAAGAGTAGAAATAGCCCCATCAACTTTGGGGATCTTTTCCCAAAACTCTATTGAAATTGCTGATAAAGGATACAATTTTTTAAACCTTGCAGAAGGATTAAAAGATGTACCCGGCTTATTCCATTCCTTAGAAATCATATCAGAAATAGCATCAGGAATAGGAAAATCCTCTGGAGTAACCACAGGAGGTTTAAAAACAGAATTTAAATGTTTACTGGTTTTAATATCAAGAGGACTAGCTTCCTCAATATCCAAAGTAATTAACACTTCTTTTAACAAAGAACGCATATACTACATTTTAAATAAATACGTAGATTTGTCAGTGTCAATATCTGAGGAAGGATCTTCTGAATCAGATAGATCCTCATCAGAAGGGGATAATTCATTATGTTTTCGGTCATTTGAAATTTCATCAACTTTATGAGAAGTTTTAAAGACCTCTTACGCTTATTAGAAGGCGGAAATGCAGACAAAGTCTTCTGAATAGAATCAGTAACAAATTCTTTACAATTCATAGGTATATAATGTACATTAGAAGTTGAAGGAACTGCAACCGGCAATGTACTATTACTCATGGCAACTAATACAAATGACATTAGGAGATATAATATCCACAATTTTACAACAAATGCACTTAGCTTTGGTAGAACCAATGTCAGGCAGCAAAGTTCCAACAGATACTTCTGAGGCAGGATCAGATTGAGACATCTTGCAGAATGTAAAAGAAAAAAAACAACATATAAAGAAAAATTATCAAATTCCTTATATGACAGTTTCAGGAATGGGAAAAAATGCAAATAGCATAGCCCTCTGACATAGAAAAAGGCAAGAGGCAAACAGCAATGGTGCAAATAAATAATGAAAAAAGTTTGGCGCCAAGTATGACGCACAACGTAACTGAAAATATTTTTGGCGCCAACCATGTCCGGAAATGACACACTCGCATCACTAACGATGCAACCCTGTGTGAAAACTCTGCATCAATTACAACGGCAGAAATGACAAACTTGCGTCAACGGACGTGCCTTTCACGACCAAAAAATTCTCGCGCCAAGAATGACGCAATAAAGTGTAGCATTTGGCGCACCCGCAAGCCTAAGTCAGCCCGCAATTTGAAACAAAGTAGTCAATTGAAAAAAGGACTAAACCCCAGGTAAGAAAAATATTTCTTAATATTAGCTTTCCCCAAATATTAAACTGACAATCTGCAAAAGGAAATACATGAACCTGACTCATGGCAAATATACAATACATATATTTAGAACTTTATATACATGCATAAAGTGCCAAAACCATAGCTGAGGTGTCTTAAGTAATAAAAACATACTTACCCAAAGACACCCATCCACATATAGCAGATAGCCAAACCAGTACTGAAACAGTTATCAGTAGAGGTAATGGTATATGAGAGTATATCGTCGATCTGAAAAGGGAGGTAGGAGATGAATCTCTAGGACCAATAACAGAGAACCTATGTAAAAGACCCCCGTTAGGAAAATCATTGCATTCAATAGGTGATACTATCCACGTCCCTCTGACATTCGCTGTACTCTGAGAGGAATCAGGCTTCAAAATGCTGAGAACCGCATGTCAACGTAGAAATCTTAGCACAAACTTACTTCACCATCTTCATAGGAGGCAAATTTTGTAAAACTGAATTGTGGGTGTGGTGAGGGGTGTATTTATAGGCATTTTGAGGTTTGGGAAACTTTGCCCCTCCTGGTAGGATTGTATATCCCATACGTCACTAGGTCATGGACTCTTGCCAATTACATGAAAGAAAGGATAATAGGTAGTGCTGAGAAAACAGCTTAAATATCAGACTGTGTCAAATAATAAAAATACAAAAAATCAATAAATGTACATATTTAATAAAAACAAACACTTATACCAATAAGCAAAACTATAGTTCATTAAAGACAATTATACCCTGCCAGGTACCTTCACATAAACCACTATGTGCCGGCACAAACTATACAAAAGTCTTATTGTCCTAATATAGATCAACAGAGGTGAAGATATCCTAATCCTGTAGACATAGATGATCAATTCATTGGTGTCAAGATCCACAGACAATCCTCCTCTACTACAATGATTTGATAAGAAAAACCTGTGAAACAAAAATAAAATAAATAGTGCAATACTGTTTAAAATACAGAAATTTGATATAGAGGTATTCACCAGATAGCCCCCAATACCACCAACGCGTTGCGACCATTATCAGTCTTCCTCAAGGTGCTAGTGGGCTATCTATTGTCTCCTTATATAGGCCCCAACTGACAGCTCAATTTGACGCTACTAGTGCTTACTTTTGGTTCCGGAACATCAAGTGGAATCATGGGACTTGTAGTCCTCCAGTAGCGATGCATTAGAAAATGCTAACATCCACTACAAGGAAAAAAAGTTGTCAAACTGTTGAAGGGCACTATAGAGAAACAGGATCAGATTTTAAAGGGCACTATTTAAAAAGACATAATTAAAACAGAACACAATTATAACAGAGACACTAGCAAACATTATAAAACTAGAAGAATAACCAATCCATAATGGACATAGAAATAGACAAATTAAATATATACTGTACATATATATATATATATATATATATATATATATATATATATATATATTTCAACATATAGGATAGCACTCTTTGGTTTCTTTAGGTAGCTAACGTCAGTGAGTATCCATAGGTTAAATGATGACAGCTCATTTCTTTAACAATTTATTAGCATTATCTAACGTTTCGGCCCTCACTTAGGCCTTTGTCAAAGTCCTAAGTGAGGGCCGAAACATTGGATAATGCTAATAAATTGTTAAAGAAATGAGCTGTGTCATCATTTAACATATATATATACTGTATATATATATCCAAACACACAATAAGCACTAAAAACAGATATGTTTAGCTAGGTAAATATAGGCTAACTGGTTATTATAAACCTCTAAAAAATTACTTAAATAAAACTATTTTAGAAAACTATTTAAAATATGTTGTTTGCTAGTGTCTCTGTTTTAATCATGTTCTGTTTTAAATATGTCCTTTTTAAATAGTGCCCTTTAAAAGTTTATCCTTTTTTCTCTATAGTGCGCTTTAAAAGTTTGAAGACTTTTTTCCTTGTAATGGATGTTAGCATTTTCTAATTCATCGCCACTGGACTACAAGTCCCATGATTCCACTTATCTGCACACTGGAAATGAAGTCATCGCTGGTGCGCCGGAAGTGAGCGCTAGTGGGGCCAAATTGAGCTGCCAATTGGGGCCTATATATTTGTTTGTTTTTTCGTTTCACAGGTTTTTTTTCAAATCATTGTAGTAGAGGAGGATTGTCTGTGGATCTTGACACCAATGAATTGATCGTCTATGTCTACAGGATTAGGATATCTTCACCTCTATTGATCTGGAGTAGGACAGTAAGACTTTTGTATCTCGTGTGCCGGAACATAGTGGTTTATATCAAGGTACCTGGCAGGGTATAATTGTCTTTAATGGACTATAGTTTTGCTATGTTTTTATTTTTATGTTTATTAGTAAGTGTTTGTTTTTATTAAATATGTACATTTATTGATTATTTTTGGCTTTTATTATTTGATACCGTCTGATATTTAATCTGTTTTTTCAGTGCAACCTATTATCCTTTTATTCACATTAGGTGAACCATTGACAAAAGGCATATATGTGCAGCTATCAATCAGCAACTAGTTCTCAGTAGTGCATTGTTGCTCCAGAGCCTACGTAGGTATGCTATGCAGCAAATAATACTAAGAGAACAAAGAAAATTAGATCATAGAAATACATTGGAAAGTTTTTTTAAATTGCATGTTCTGTATGAATCATTAACATTTACTTTTGAGTGTGCTGCAACATTTACAATATGAGATTATAATTCTTGGGATTCAGGTACTCTAAAGC